>NC_132937.1:28133508-28293198 GCF_034638445.1 Ciconia boyciana
ACACAAGGAAAATCTGGAGGCCTCTTCAAATAGTTTTTAAATGTTTCCAGGAGGGTTGTCTCTTGTTTCTAGACCTCCCTGGAGACTGTTTATCTACACTGGACAGATGGCAGGAGTCCGCATGTCCCTCTTGCCTTGCCTAGCCTTCCTCACGCCCGGCTGTGCCAAACGATTGGCTCTTGAGCCTGAGGAAACCTCCTCAGTTGAAGGTCTCCTCCTCCCCAGCAGTGACTGCTTTGGGGACTGATGAGTCTTCCTTGGTAGGATGCGAATGCTGCCCATCCACAAACACGGTTAGGCTCATCAAACTCCTAAAATTATGGGCTGCTCACTCGGGGATGGAATAACTCAAGTATCAACCACCTCCAGCAAGCTGAAAAAGCAGATGATTTGTATGTGGACAGCTCAGCTCCTCTGTGCATTTGCTTTGTCGTATCCTGGGCTCCTGGTGGTTTTATTCCTACAACAGTGCCAAGAAGCTCTCATCATGGAGAAGGAATTCACATCTCCAGAGGCAAAGGAGGCTGAAGAGATGTGGCTGAGCTTTGTGATGAGAGGGAAAGATGGAACTATAAGGATGGAAACAAACCTTTCCAATCCAAAGGCCTGATGAGAGGCTCCCCCAGGCATTCGGTACAGGAAATGCATGCATTTCTATATGTGCACGCATGCACAGAAGATCTGCTGTGCCTGGCTGAGCCCAGTTCATGCACATGGCATGTTTCCTTTCACCTTCCACCTCCTGCAATGCTGTTGAGTGTTTTAGGGAAGGACTTACCTGGATGACTGGCAGCTTCCCGACACCCAGCCGCTCATGAGCACAGGTCCCTTGCAGAACAGAGCAAAAACATTTTGGGCTGAAACCATTTTCTTCCCTTACTGCGCGTTATTGCTTGGCAGGGGAATTTTGTCACCTCTGTGTGCTCAGGTGCTCTCTTCCCCATCCCATCTCCCATCAGCAGTGTGTTTTCACCATCCTTCTTCTCACATGGGGAGATGCAGCACTGAACTTGTGTAGGGCAAGAGGCTTTTTACTGTGGCTCTGATCTGGGCACTCCTGCTGGCACTGAAGCAGTTAACAGTGGTCAGCAGGATTTGGGGCAGACAGCACGTATTTTTAAAGGGAATTTGTCTTTATTAAATTGTCATTCCAAAACCGATTTCACCCCATCCATCTGACATCGACCCACCCTGTTCTTGCTCCAAGAGCAGCAGGGTGACTGCGCGGAAACACGACGGTGCTGCCTGTCCCATCACCCAGCCCCATTCGCAGCCAGATGGTTACTCATCCTGGAGCTCAACCTCCCTTTATAATTGGACCTGGCTGAGTTCAAGCTGTTCCATTGATCTCCACTTCCCTCCTGAAGTGCCAGCGGGACTAACAGAAATGGCCCAGGATTTTGAAATAGTTATTGCAATAACCATGGAGAAGCAGCCAGCCGGCACTGCCTGCTCTGTCCCAGAGCCACACAGCTCACCGCCGCTGCCAGAGGCACGGCATTCCCTGGGCATTCGCTAACCCAGCATTGCCCTTCTTGCACTGAAATGTCAACCTGCAGCAGAGGAGAAATAGCAGGGGAAAAAAAAATGTGAACACGGTCGGCATTGCACCCACATTTGTTGAGTCAAAAACCAAACTGGTTTGCATACAGTTAGAAATGTAGACCAGCTCCTTCTAAATAGCTGTAAGAATTGCCCAGTGGTGCCTTGCTGGTTTTTGGTGGCAGTTATGGAAGGAACTGCCATAACAGGCAGCGAGGGATGGAAAAGCATGGGCCATGGCAGTGAGACAGGGCATCACCACCAGCTCATTCCTTCCTGCTCCCTCTGCACCCCTGGGCAGAGCTGGCAGGCGCTAATGGGTATCTACAGCACCCCGGACGAAGTGGTGGCAGGCCCAGGTGCCCAAGCAGCCCGTCCCAACGGGGGATGCGAGACAGGAGCAAAGGCTCTGCAGAGCTTGAAGATTTTGCATTTTTAGTAGCTGGTTCGTGACGGTGGCTTTAGCCCAGGCTGCTCCGCTGTGGACTGTTTTCATTACACTTGAAACTAGACTTGGGCTGTTCAAATCAGTTTTATGAAGTGTCCTTCTAGTGCAGAGCTATATAAAAATAGGATATAATGAGAAACTCCTTATTCTTAAAAAAAACAAAACCAAATAAATCACAGTTCTTCCCTCTGCTCTCCCTGATCACAGAGCCAATCCCACACACCAGTTATTCTTCCCTGCTCCATTTTGCAGACTAGACTATCAAAGTTTGGTTTAATTACCCCAGATTTATGCCCCAGATATTTATACCACCACCAGTATGACCTAGGCAGGAATTCCCCTGAACACGAGGATAGAGCTGGCACCCAAGCACTAACTGGTCATCAGACGTGCCCTGAGGGGTTCTCACCTGCGGATACCGAAGCACGGAGAGTAAGCAGAGAGTTCAAATCACACCTTGAAGCACCTTTACCTACATCTATTGCCATTTTCTGGGAGGAATATTATCAATTGCTTAAACTTAAAACAATATACCATCTGTGTGTACAAACACTTCATGCAACAGTGATATATCACAGGAATTAATTATATTAATTAAGTATAGTCTGTCCTGTCAAAGATGTACTTGGGTATATTGTCTCCAAAGCTTAATAAAAATTTAGACAGACTTCCTAAAACATCTTATTTTCACTGCAAGATTAATCAACGCAACCCTTTCAAGATCCTTTTGTTGCAATCTATTCTGCTGCAACCCAAGAGCCGATGGAATAAGCCCCCATGAGAAAAGGTCGTCTTTTTAAGACAGATTCTCCTTTTTTTGATAAATAAAATCCTACTCTTTGAATTTAGCAACATGATTGTTATAAACCAGCTCCGACAGTGGGCAGATGGCAGTTCAAAATACCGTGGCGAGCATGGTCTCGGAAAGTGAAGATGCACTTTGAGAGGACTACATTCACCCAAGTATTGTACTACTTCAAAATCAAACTCAGCCTTTGAAAATGTCAAAGGCAACTATTCACGAGCAAACACCATATGGTATATTTGTCCTCTTCAATTCCTCTTACAATCAATGGGAAAAAAAAGAACATTTCAGACCTGAAATGACTGCATGCCACATTATATAGTGTTCTCACCACAAGCTCTCCAAAATGTTAGATGGTGGCACGAAATTACTCAAATACGTGTTTGTTGGATTAAAAGGGACAGAAATGATCATTAGCAGTCCAGTCTCCAATAGCTCTGCTTGTAATACTGTGTTGTGGCTTAACTTTGGGGTCTGGCTGTGGCTTGCATAGGAAACACTTCCTAGGGTGTCCCTAAAACCTTATTTAAAAGTAAGCTGAAGTTGATTTTTTCATTATTCTAATGGTAAAGCTCTGAAGATCTGGTTAATGCAGCTCTGTGATGGTGTAACAGCTGCTGAATCCCAACACGATTAAAAATAAACTACAGTAAAAAATAGGCACGTATTTGTGACTGGGGAAGAACAATCACCAGGCCAACAACTGAACCGTCGGAGGCATAATTTTGACATTTAAAGGTGTTTTTAAGAGCAGCTGAGCAGGCACCTGCACCCTCGTCTCCCTGACAGATTCCCAGTCCCTAACTTGTGGCCACTGGGTGGCTGTAGTGGAAGGACAGACACTTGCATGGAGGCCACCACGAGCAGCTCCCACAGGTTCAGGGAGGGGGGATGCTGGTCCCTCTGTTCTTCTTCAAATAAAACCACGTAAAAGGCTGGCCACAACAGCTGGGACCCACAAGGGCACTTACATACCTGATCACCGGCTTAAACACCAGCCTCTCAACTTGAGGTCCTCCTCCACTTGGAAACATCTGCAGTCCCTCTGCTTCTGTTAGTGAAGTCCCCTGCGTTGTCATTGTGGTGCCTCTCCATGTCACCAAACACGACCTTATCGCTCACTCCTGAGCCCTAGAGATCACAGACGAGCAGCCGCCGTCGCTCCTGCCTCTGCTCAGCACACCCACACCAGCACATCTCTAAATCCAGGGCATCCACCCATCCCAGTGCCATGTGGCCTCAGTGGCCCAACACACCATCTATATTATTAATGATAGCAATGCTCTCTTTTTTTTCTCTTTTGCAAATAAGTAACATCTGCAAATTTATTGAAATACCTGCTGGTTAACCTTGCACTGAAATGATTCTTCAAAAAACTGCAAGAAGCAGCAGTTTGCAGAAGTCATCGTGTTGGTGATGAGGTCTAAATTCCCTCCCCATGACCCCGAGCACTCAGACGGACTGCACCAGGCAAAGCGAAGCTCAGTGAAAAGCCACCCAACACCAGATAACCCCAGACTGCAAATATTCATGCAATGTGTGTGCTAATTCAGGTGTTTGTGATCATTTGCAGAAGAAACCTAGATGTGAGCACTGGAATAAACATTTCAAGTCTTATAATAAGCAAAATAATTACACGCTACCAAGCAAGGAAGGCTCAGGCCTTAAATTTTATTGTTGTAGATGAGAAATAAATCTGGCTTGTGATCGGCTGAGCACACTCAGGTAACAAATTAAAGCCACCCCTCTCGTTTCTCCCTTTCCCAGCATGTGATGCTGAGGTTTTGGAACAACGTTAAATAACAGCTCATGAACAGAGATGGAAAATCCGGAGCAGCGGCAATAAGCTCCATTTGCTTCTTGTGAAGTTAATATTAGACTTACACTATTAACTGTGGGCCCCCAAGCTCCCACTCCTCCTTAGAAGATAATATTCAAAAGCAAAACTGTGGCCATAATAAATAGTCCCGTACGCCTCTGGTGAAGACGTTCAGGCCGAACGTAACAACCCACAGAAAATGGCTTCTGGTTTCAGAGGACGTGGCGACTGATGTCCGCCGAGGAAAAAGCTGGCGTGGTTTGATCGCTGCTGATTTCACATGTCAGCACCTCTCTGTGTTTAACCCAACAGTAGCAAATAGTTGCTGAATCTGTCAGAAGAGAGTTTTAAAAGTCAGCTCTCGCACTGCTGATCTTATCCTTCAGATTTAAACTCCATCGGCTCCCAAACATCTAATTTTCAGTTGATGCCTCCGGCTGCAGCGTTTGTGCATCTCCCATCAGAGGATGTGCGTTATCTGCTCCTCCCAGGGTGGCACCAGGGAGCGACGGGGCACTGCTGTGGCTGCTGCTGCCTCCTCCTCTCTCGGCACACACTCACTCGAGCGCTGGCAATGCCATTCCCAGCCTTTGTTGGCCGCTGCCGAGTGCACGGCGAAGCTGAGCAGGACCACGGGCGGTGAGTCGTGGGTTGCCGGGGCCGGATTTGGATCCGCCCCACTGTGGGGGCGGCCACTCCTTCGGCATCTGAATTTCTCCCACCACGAGTAAAAGTGCTGAGCTTTAGTTGAGGTATATCAATGATCTGCAACACACTGGAAACCAACCCTCTGTTTCTCCCTTGTTTCCCCTTTCTAAACCACCGTGGGGGATGTCCAAACACTCGAAGCAAAGACCAGAGCCCAATGGCTTTGCCTTCCAGATGCCTTCTCCAATGGCTTTGCCTTCCAGATGCCTTCTCCACCCCTGCCCCAGGACTTCCACCCCATCCCATCCATGCAGCCGGCAGCCTTCACATCTATGCTGCTAATCAGCTGGAGTAACGGCATTTCAATCAGCCTAAGGAGAGATCTTCACAATAAGAACAAGTTTTTGGGCTTGTCAATGCCTTGCACAAGCTCTCCTACAGCTAAACCTGTACCTGATCCCAGCAAGAACAGAAACCAGGGTTAATACAGTAACTGCTGCTGTTAGTTATCATCCGAGTCTCACATGAGTTTTCTTCACATCTCAGGACATTTAGTAGATTGCTTGTTAAAAGGGTAGAAAAAAATTGTATAGGAATAATAGTTAAATATGGCCCTTGGGGTTACTAAGTACAGTAGTTTCTCTTTTACAAATGGAAGTACTGCCGCCGTGCTGGAGAGCACAGTGACATGATGGCAAGGAAAGCAGAGATTGGCTTTTATGACACTATTTACAGGTTTTCCATTTAAAAAACTGCCGAGTTTGATTAAATATAAGTATAGAACATTTCTTCCATATACAAACTCTTGTTAGCTGATTCATTACTAAGGTGCTCAGAAGTGTGGATGAAAACAGAAGTTACAGTAGATCAGTTGTGTTTGTGTCTATTTACAAACTGCACTCGGTTGCCTGCTGACATCAGCATCTTCCAAAGAAGCTGGAAGCAAAGTGGCCAGTTACGAATCTAATGCCACAGGAACTGTTGTTTTCTTCACAACATCTTTGTCAGAAGGTAAAATAGTAGTACTTTCATTCCTTTTTTTATTAGCAAAGGTGGGTGCCCTTGCTGAGTCTGTGTAGCTGGTAGTGCCAGGCAGCATCGCACCATGAGACACCATGTTTCTAGCTCTCAACTCCTGTCCAGCCCTTACCACCAGAATTTGCTGGTCTGCTGGGCAGCTGCCCGAGACAGGACTCGCAGCACCAGGTTATTACACTGAAATGCATCGCATGGGGCTTCCTAAGTACTTGGAGAGCTCAGATTTACCCCGTACAACTGGAGGGGGAATTTATGTGCCAGAAACCAAACAAGGAGAATGCGCTTAGCAAGAATTTTGTTTTCCAATCAGAAAAGATAAAATAAAATCCCAAGTGGCCCATATTTTGTAGGTCAAATTCCTTCCCTGTTAACATTCTCAAAGAGTTATTTTCTGTCTGATGGCCAAACTCTACCTCTAGTTCCATTCTCTGCTGACTAATGGCTGACCACGGACACTGCCTGGCATCGCTTCTCTCTGTAGCGTCTGTACTCACACGGGTTTCTCAGAGGAGCTCAAAGTTTGGCGTTTTGTGAACCCATCAAACTAGGAAGGTATCTGACCATAATGAAAATGCTGATTTTGTCCTTGTCATTTCAAGATGCTATAGAAAAAGAAAGGAAAATAAATTGATTTGACTTCTGTTTGTAAACTTATCATGTACTGTCATCTTTCCCTCGTACATTTAAGTTTCAAACAGGTCCCAGAGATTGCAAGGCAAGAGTGTTAAGGCAGTATAAGAAACTCAGTATTTCATTCACACCTCTTGATTCCCTTAAAGGTATTTCTAAGGCATCAAAAGGGGCATGTGGTTTGTGCTTGCCTTTTCAGAAAAAGGCATTCAGTATAGTGTAAAAAACGGATGCTCAATGACAGACGGAAGCCACTCAGCCCCAGGCAATGGCCACACCATCAGAGAGGAATAGGGAGATAGAGCGGGGTTTCCTGGGTGTGGGTTCCTCACCATCGCTCTTTCTGGTACACCTCTGTTTGTACAATCTCACTGGGGTGCTCAGATATGCAGGCCCCGTTGATGTCATTGAGCTTGTTGTCTGGAAGATCCTCAGGTTTTGTGCAAAGTTTCAGTGCCCTGGAGATGAAGACGTCCAAGTCAAACTCAGGGTCTGTTTCACTGTTCACCTCCGTGGGTTCTTTGTGGAGATGGTGAGGAGAGGATGGCAGGCTCCGTTCCTGAATCTCCGGAAGAGGACTGGGGCACTCGAGACCCACCTGCGTGCTCTTCACCCACTGAGCAATCTCCAGAAAGAGGTTGGATGGTTCTTCTTCCAGCGATAGCTCAGCTGCGGGTGCTATGGTTGCTCTTTTCCAGTGGGATAAATCTAAAATTAGCTTGGGCTCTGAGTAATGATGGGGCTTATTGTCTCTCCACAGCAATTTGTCCAAGTAGGAAGGTGACCCCACTTTGTAATCACAAGATTTCCCACAATCGGCATCAAATACTCGGTCCATGGATGAGTGGGATAGCTCCAAGAACCTCTCCGAGCTGCTTTGTGAGTATTTCCGTGGATCAACTTGTGCTTCTTCAGCGATGGATTCAGACCCTGCCCGGGGGTCCCGCTGAACCTCATCCATGTCGTGGTATTTATCGTGTCTCCATTCCAAATCAGAGGAGAGGCTTACGTGATACCTGCGAAAGACACGCTGCTATTAGACACCCAGATGATGGCTTCATTAGAAACAGCAGTGCTCAAACAGATATGCACGCTGCTGCTGCTATTTTTACCTTTTTCTTGCTAATATGCTGCTTACCTACAGCTCTTTAAGTTCTTATTAATATTAGAGACCTTTTTCTTAAAAAAGGCAGGGGGGCTGAGTATTTTATGAGGAGTCTAAGGCTTGCCCAGGCTGCACGGACAGGACCAGTAGTGGGAATAAAAGCTGAACAACCAAACCAACTGGCCCTTTCATTTAGCCAATCATCACCTTCTCTCCACTTGGGATTAAAACATTATTAACAATATTAATCATCAAACTGTCCCTCAGCCCATAGACGAGCATCCACAGTGTGAGTGCTCCTTGTTTGTGGCCATAAAAGTAAAAAAGATGAGCTTAAATCCCCACTGAGATTGGACATCACCAGTTTACTCTGACGTCGTGGACCAAGAGCATCCCTGAAGGGTCACCTTGCTAAGGGATGACTTCTCAAGCCAGTCAAACTCCCTTGATTGCAACTACCTGACAACACCCATTCTTAGACATGGTTTTCAAGTGACATCTAATTTACTGGCTCCTAACTGAGCTGCCTTTAAAAGATGTGTTATCCCAGGTATCGGGGCTCTATGTCCCGGCAATGAAATGCTCTTCAGGTATCCCACAACACACAGGCAAAATAATTTCCTGTCTCTAAAACACTCAGCTTGTGTTGCAAAATTTACAGCCCTATAGCAGATGTCCCCAGCTGGGTGGCAGGACCAACAGTCTAGGTCCCAGCTTCTTGTGTCACACCAAGAAAGCCAAGAGATGAAAAGGTGACAAGGTGACCTCCAGCAACTGATTAGCTGCTTTGGGGACTGTAACTGGCAGGGATGCCGGAGCTGTGAGGGTACACTGATGATAGATATCCTGAGAAAACCTTCCACCTTTCCTCTTTACCTAATTTACCTGGTTGTCTCCCCCAGCCTCCACCCTGGTACTTGTTCACCCAGGCAAAGAGATTAATAATAGTGAAGGCAAAGGATTTCTTTAGATTATTTTTTCAGTGCCGGTGAAATATAGTGGATTAAGAAGGCAAGGAGATTTAATTGCTATGCACAGAGGAGCAATGCTGTAGACATCCTCAGCCAGCTCGTCCCACTCGGCTGGAAGGAGCTCTATAGGAAAGTGAACCTAGTTAATTCTTAGCTGCTTATTTTGTCCTACCTGCTCCGGTAACTGGGACTGGCCTAGTAACTGGGGTAATCATCTAGAACACGAGAGACCTCAGCTCAAGGTTTTGATCTGTTCTAAACTTCCTGTATGACTTTCAGCAAACCATTTAAAAGTTAACACAATTAAGGATTTTTTAAAAGACCCCAGATCTGTGGCCTCTGGGGCTTACGCACCTTGAAAAGTGATAAATATAGAGCTCCAAATCAGGCCTGGTCCCCAAAAGGTACAAGAATTATATTATTTTATAACTTGTATTATAGGGACAGAGGAAAGAACCGCAGCATCACCTAAACAGATGTAACTCAAATGAAGACAGTATAGGCTGTGAATAAAACCAAGAGCAGAAAGATACTCGGTAACTGGAACATGCAGACTCAACATCTGCTCCCTGTAGAAATCAATTACGAACCTCTCGTTGGCTTCAGCAAGGTGCCAGCTTGGGCTAGAATTACAATACGGCATAAAGAAGGAAAAGTAGGTGTCTTCCATGGGTCTGGAACATGTGTGACTGAACCCAATCAAGAGCAGGTCAGAGACTCACCAGTCAAGTTCTGCCTAAAGAATTTAAGCCAGTATCTGGTCTCTGGCCCAGCCTTGGGTACCATACCTGTCCCAGTTAGACATCTGGCTCTGGTTGGCTTCCATCAGTAAAATATCATCAATTTCATCCTCAATCCGGAATGGATGCTGAGACACTGGTTCATCCTCGGGGCAGGAATACGGACTCATGTAAGGATGCTGCAGACCCATCTCAGCCGTTAATCGATCCATAGGGTTAAATGTCAGTATCTTCTCCAGAAAATCAATAGCTGTGAAGCAGAGAGAAACAAGCTCATTAATTCCTCAAAAGCAATACCAGCTTCCTTTCCAGGATGAGCCTTGTGAATCCCCCATAACAAATCCCCTCGAAGTAAGGAAGGAATTCAAAGGTCACATCCCGCGTGCATCTAAAACGGACACTTCTATCCTTGCTGCATCCATCCTACTCCCCACGGGAGCTGTGCGCTTGCAGTGGAGCAATCTTGCAGCCCGCAGGTGTCAGTTCATCTAGCAAGGCAGAAGAAATGACTGCGAGAGCATCACACCTCCATAGGACAGCATATACATGTTACACCCGGTGCTGCAATCCCAGCCCAGAAGGCTAAGCTCGTACCCCCAAAAGACCTTTGGATGGTGTCAGGATTTGATTCCACGCTCTCAGATCCATTCGACAAGCACTTGCGTTTCAGACAACTGATTGCACATCTTTATGTGCAACTGAAGCGGGATTAGATTTAAAGTCCAATTTTTAAAAGCCCTTGGTGTGAACAACACTATGAAATTATTTTGTCCATTAATATTTAAAGAATCCTGAGTGCCTAAAATTATTTTAGAAAGACCGTGGAGCACGAACTCTTTCTACGACACTGAAGGAGGAAATTAAGTGCAATTAAAGTGACTGGAATTAACTCTAAATGTATAGGGTTTATTGTGATTTCTTTGATGATTCCTTTTACTGAGGTTATGTGAAAAGATCTAATCCTGTCATTACGTTGCTTATTCAGTTGATTCTTGGCGCATGGAAGAGTCCCTTAGACTTCAGATAATACAAATGGGAATACACCTTTCTTCAGTTGCATCTTTTGCATTGTACCTTCAGAAATATCCCCATTAAAGACTTAATTGTGTGAATGGGACCGTTTCTTTAGGGGCAAAATCTCTCAGCAGAAAGGAAGGGCCATACCTATTGCCTCAGTGCTTAAACATTAACCAATATCCGATTGTCTCCATGGGATTATTTCATTGCTTGGACTAATTAAGTAGGAAGGAATCAATAGCTTCATAAGGTCACTGACTGTGGGCAAGAAGCATGGTGGAATGATATATTACGAGTTATATATTACGATATATTATGGGTCAGAGAGGCAGGAAAATGTCGATGAATTATGTAAGGGGCGCAGGTGACCTTTCTTCCCGCAGTAATGACAGGGAATAAATCCATTCCTGCTTGCCGGAGGCTGACGCAGTCCCTGGGTAACCCAGGCCGATGGGTATTGCATTGCCAAGCCCATATAGCGGACGTCTTATAATGAAGAGTTACGCCAGCGAACGTATGCCAGGCTTGGTCTTGACGTCTTCCCAAAAGCAGGTGGTCAGGTCCACCAGCCTGGTTTAAGCCTTGGAAGGAGCTCAGAAGAACTGACGTGTCCTGGTCCACACTGCTCAACTCTGGCTGCCACCCTGCAAGCTCTCGCTGCCCACAAAGCTGCTCCAGGCAAAAGTTCAGGTCGAAAAGCCTGTGGTTTGCAGCCCCCTCGCAACAACACGCTGCTGATTTTTTTTAAGCTTTACCCAAAGGAGGGGAGTGGCTGAAGCGGTATTTGAGCATTGCAGGCTGCGGCAGCCTGACGCGAGTGATGTCCAAGCCTTGGAGCACTTGGCAACGTTTCTGCCTGTAGCAACCATCTCACGGAGTTCAGATATTCATGAAGTAAAAGCATTTATTTTCTTGTACTATACAACTGCGTTCACGCAAAAAGCACAGCAAGAAAATGAACAGGGCTTGAAAATAACCTCTGGGCTGAACTCTCACTTACAGCTCAAGAAGAGGCACAGGAAGGCAAGGATGCACCTTGAAAGTGTCTTGGAATAGTCTTGGAAGACTATTTCACCCTTATTTCTGTATGAGCTACCTGTGAGAAAGCTACGACAACATGAGTGCTGTCCTGCAGCCTATGCCTTCCCCAGGGGGATGGTGAGCAGGACCTGGGGGGAGCGTGGTGGGGACGCGTGAGCTCCAGGTGGGAGCAAGCACTGCAGACCCTCAGATATCTGAACTCTCATTCACCAGCATTCATGCACTTGGCCTTATAGGACGATTCCTGTGATCCCCTGGGGAAATAGGTCTGAAAACACGGCAGCTGGGGGAAGTCCCAGGAGAAGGACGTTGCTGAAGCCAGCGGGCACTATGGTACCTTCACTGTCCACTTCGGGGAGCAGCTTGCGCAGCGGCTTCCTCACTTCCCAGGTGCTGTTGATGAACATGGGCATCACTTTGAGCAGCTCCTCTTTGTCTTCCTCATGGATAACGGGGATCGTCTCCAGAATAAGCTGCATCTGTTCCAGCTCGTGACCCCCTAAAAGGTAGAAAACAGGCAGTGAGTTGAGACCCAGAAGTTAAATCGGGGAGGGTGGGGGGTATTATCAGCCACCATCCTACATGGCCACCCCTCTGAAATGAGCCACGTCACCGCAGCGCCACATCTCCCACCAGCCCCTCCACGTTAGCCACCACTCTTTGCTTCAAGGAAAACGTGGCGTGATTCCCAGCCGGGTCACCTCTTTTTAAGGGTGATAGAGTTAACCTAGGCAATTTGCTCTCCTGGTGTAATCACCCTGACGCTGTCTGTGCAGCTTTTCGACTAACCTAGCCATCTATTTAAAATGGCTATGAAGCAGAAACCGTACCCAATTAAAATTATGGGGCGTGGGAGCTATTATCCATCGGTGGGGTCCACCCTACATGATGGAAGGAGGAGACAGATATTGGCTCCAATGGCCTCAAAACTGATGACCCTCTTTAAGCAATGCTATGGCTGGGCTCGTTCATAACCCCTAATGAAGCACCCTGGCTCACAAGGCTGCAGCCAGGCAGGGCAGTGCCCGATTGCCGTCACCACGTGTCCCTGCCATGTGCTGTGCTACGCCGAGAAGCAAAGCCCCTCTGGGCAGCAGCAACAAAAAATACTGTCACAACCCCAATGACAACAAGAAGATCGTGAACCCAGCTCCAGAAGTCCCAAAGCTTCATCTTTAAATGAATGCAAGTGCCTGACCTCTGTGCTCTCCCGATGGGAAAGGGGTTGTCTGACCAGGTCCCACCTGGCTGCTGGGCACCAAGTCAAGGCTCTGACGGTAACCATCCCCACAACTGCTATAAGCAATAATATATTTTAAAATACTTTTCCTTCAGGACATATTTATCCATGCATCCCTAAGCCCCTGCTCAGGACTGGCTACCAGTCAGCGAGAGGAGAGAAGTGGCAGCGCCAGCGGAGCGGAGCCAATCGCCTCACTAATGAGCGTTAATCCCATTCTTTAGCGCACTATTGGATGCGACCAAGAGCTCCACAGCTGATTTCCAGCTTCCTACGTGTACAGCCTGGCAGAAATACAGAAACACACTATTGATTTTCTGTCTGCCAGAGACGCCAGTTACAAATATTCTGTCATTAGAGGCAGGACTATCCATTAAGACAGCGAGCTGGCTGGGGTGGACAAACCAATGGGGATTTTTGGGCTACCAAGCCCCTTGCTGTCCCACTGATGGATTTTAGGCTGCTTCACTGGCAAGCAGCGCCCAACTGATCCACAGCAAGAGGAGAGAACCTCATTTATGGCACAGCACTTCTGATCAGTCTGCAGGGAGGGTGGAGAGGCCAGCTCGTCGGGGATGGTGGAGACCATTGCTGGCTTCACACCCTCAAGCAACCCTGTCCCTTTGGAGGTCCCTGGCACCTCGCAGGGGCCCTTCCCAGCCTGGAGCTCCCTGTGGGTCTGCAGGAGGTTTCCAGACTCACATCCATGGAACTGACCCCAAACACATCCCCCTGGGCAAGGGTAAGTCCAAACATGGAGGTTGGGAAAGGGTTTCCATCCATCATGGCCTCATCACTCCAACAAGGTTTGGTTCAATGCAGTCGTGGCCACTTTCATCCCAAATGGCAGAGCTCTGAGCCAGGACACGGCAATGAACTTAGACAACCCCAAACCAACACTGACATTAGCATGGCTGGTCACCATCACACCACATGTTCGCTCAGAACAAAGCCTCAGAAGACGACAGAGCAATAGAAAAAGCAAAAAAGACAGAGGGACACCCTCCTAATACCAATCCTGGGCAAATGAATTCACTTTCCTATAGAAAAACTAATTTTAGGTTATTTAGAGGTTCGCAGCATGGCTCCAGGAGAAACTAAAGATGACCATCAGGAAACAAACACCTTGTTAGTCAGGCTAATTCTCAAACTGTGATCAAAATTACAGGGTATTAAAAGTCACAAAGGTGTTGTGGCTGTTCTCCTCTCAGTGCAGCTCCAGCCACTGCTCACTGAAGGTACCTGGCAGCTGAAAGGCACCGTGTTTAGTCACATAAAGAAGCTGCTAATGCAATGCTGGAAGTGTTGAATTATGGCTCTCGGGAACCCAATTCTCCACCATTATCCTCTATTTATGTAATTCCTAGGGACCTTCTGGAGGCTTTAATTCCTGAAAAGAAAAACACGAACTACAGACAGAATAAACACAATGTGCTGTTGTTACCCGAGGAGAGAATGAGGAGCTCTGCATCGTGTCTTGGAAAAGGGACCCCCTTCCCTGAGCTTGCAACCAAGTACCAGGTGAGCACCCAAGCCCTGCTAGTGACTCTTCTGGGAGCAAGTACCGATCCCATGGGAAAAGCCACCGTGCCACCTCCCCGCGCTCGGTCACAGGCACGGCCCCACTCGTGAACCCCACGGAGATCTGCGAGGACAAGCAGCTTTTCTTTTTCTCCTATTTTCTCTTGCTTCCCCTGGCGATGTTTTCGGATACGCTTTGGCAGCAGAGGGTGGAGAATTCACTGGAGGAAGCTGTAGCTGCTCAGTTATGGATGCTCTTCCCTGTTTTCCATGCTGCTCCTGGTGGGGAGCTCTCCAAAGGTCTGCGAAACAGATTTTAGCTGTTGGAGACGGGCTATGCTCCTGCGAGCTTTGGTTTAGCCAAATTTCTTGTGCCCTCCCGGGGCTCTGCCAAACCAGAAGCTGCTCCTGCCACCGCATCACCCAGAGAAGGGGCTGTGGGGAAGGCAAGGGGGCTGGGGGTCCCTCTCTGCTGGGTGTTCATTAACTTGTGTAGGAGATTGAAAGCAGCGAGTGACATCCATTCCTAATAACCGATCACCTTAATTTAACTGCGTTGCTTAAGCACCCCAGATAGACTACAGAGTTAATTATATTGACTTATGCTAAGCACTCAATTTAAATTGTGCCGCTTGACGCATACTCAAAAAACAATTTATCCAGTGTAAGGCAATTACCGGAGGTTTGCAACTTTCTGGGAATAACATCGCTGTTATTTCCCACAGGGTGTTTGCTGCTGACCCAGGACTCTCCAAAAGTCTCGTCCTGCAGCGACGGGGGCTGCGGGTGGCTGGGGACGAACTCCTCCCAAGCAAAGAGGAGAAAAGCAAAAGCAAAGATGAACCCATGCTGTCATGCAAGTGTTTGCCGGTTTTAGCTATTCTGAGTGGGTGGGTTTTATTCTCCTCCTCTTTGGACACCAGCAGATGAAAGATGGTACGTGGCATGGGACTCCATGGGCACCCTGCCCCAGTACTGGACTCCCACCCTGCCTCTTCTGTACTTACTTGTTCAGGAGGAGGCCAGGAAAATGGGGCACGGGGCCAGGACCTTCCCGTAACAACTCCACAGACTATTTTGAAAGCAACCCAAAAGGAATATGTATTTTGAGCTTTGGTTTTGATCCCCACCCATTAACTAAGTACTCTGCCATCACCTGGGGGCTTATTAAGCAGAGATGCAGGGATGCTCACAGCACTTGTCTGGCTGAGCCCAGTCTGTGATCTGCCAGATCCCATCTCCTGATCCCTAACCTGCTGTGGACTCTCAGGAACCAACCTGCAAAGTAAGTTCCCATATGGCTGCTCTGGGGCATCTCGCCCAGGCAGCCGGGACAGAATTGATCTGACTTGTAGCCACATGCAACACCAGCATGGACATTTCAGCTTGTTCTCCAGCTGCTCTTTATGAGCAGTAGTGGAAAAATAAATATTTCTAAGGCACAATCTCAGCTGAAGGCAGACAGCTAACAGAGGCCAGACGAATCACATCCTGGAGCTGCCTTTGCCTCTGCCTTGACCATGAAGGGAGCTTTAGGGACCAGCTCGGACACCTAGGTGGCAGATGGCTGGTGTCAGCCGATGTAGCTTCTACCCCTGGGGTCCACAAACAGCACAAGAACCAAGCTGGAGCTGAGAGAGGGGTCAAGAACAGTTTGGAAAACCAGGATAAAGATGAGTGCTTGGGTGCTCTGATGGGATGACCAGAGAAGGACCTAGACAAGCCAATCTTGTTTTGCTGTTTGACATGAGGAGCAAGTACAGGAAAAGAGAGACTGACTTAAGAGTCCAAAAGGCTTTCCCTGGGGCTCCGGCTACACCCAGTTTAATACGAGGCGGTGCGTTGCTCTGGTCTGGTGCAACTCCTGCAGCAGCAGGACCCTGCCATCTGTGCTGGGGTTTGCTTCTGCTGCTCTGGTTTACCTGGAGCTAGTTTGGGTCCGGTGCCCTGGACTGGCCTTAGCTCTGCCCTGGAAAGGCATCGTCCAGTTTGCTTCCACCCAAAAAGCTCAGAGACTCTTCCACGGTGCAAAGCACAGCTCGGCAAGGGGAAGCGGCTGACAGAGCTGCCTCGAGAGCTCACCCACATGCAGCATCTCCCAGTGAGACCAGAAAATGCCCTGCACCTGCAGGGACAAGTGGCACGTGGAGATGTCCCCGCTCCTGGAATATATCCCGAGGAGGTGGCAGGAGCAGCCTGGTCTGAGGCATAATTTTCAGAGCTGAAGTCCCTGGATTCAAAAATTTTGGCGAGGGAAGACCGAGGGAAAGAGGAAGGAAGGAGAGGGAGGCAATTTTAATCATCTCTTCAAAATGATACCGACTGCTTAATTTTCAGCTTTCACAAAAGGAATATGGAAGCTGCAAGCGGGAGCGGGGAGGGAGCGGCAGAGCAGCTGCAATCAAACACTGGCTGCGGAGCTCTGCGGTGCACTGAAATATTTGTGAAGAAAATGTCCTTTTCCATTATTAATGGGTCTAATTATTTATTTACACAACTCCGCGAACAGCTGCTCACGAAATGCGTTAAACCTTGTCATTCAAAACACTAATGGGTGACGGAGAGACAACCAAGGAGGAGCATTGCTGCAGACCTTGGGTAGGCAGGCAGCTTGTTCAACAGGCAGAGAGCAGCTGCTTAATTCCTGAATGAACGGCTCCGCATCCCAGCTTGGGAAGCACAGCTTTGCTCCTGACAGTAGGATTTTTGGAATTGTGTTAAATAAAGATTTGCTTCTCAAGAACATCAGAGTCGAGCTTCAAATGCTGCACTGATAATTATGTGCTCCTTGCTGGTGCTTTTTTTGTCTTCTTTTCCTTGCACTGCACCTTTACAGCTCCAATACCCGCTTATAGGAAAATCCTGAAAATAGCTGAAAATGGGTAGTGGCATTCAAATGTCTTCCCTCAAAGAAAATAAATACCTTGAAGACACCAATCACAATTCAAATCCACAGCACAGAGTACAAACCTCTTGGGACAGGGCCACATTATCTCCTGTCCTTATACTCCACCCTATGACATTTTTTTAGCATCCTCCCTCCCAACAAAAAGCTCTTATTTTCTGTTGGAAACCCAGAAACAGAAAAAGGTTTTATTGTTTCATCAGAATTGTTCTTTGTTTGGGGTTTTGCTTTTGGCAGCAGACCGTCCCTGCCCGGCAAGGCTCGGCACAGAGGCACTGTCGACTCCGGCCAGCCTTGGGCACCCCATCGGCTGGTGGCATCCCACTGGGTGCCATCACACCCGTACCACCACGTGTCCTTCCCAGGTAAGCACGAGAAGGCTGAGTGAAAATCAAGATGGTAACTCTTCTCCACCCACAAGGGCCTGCCTGTTTCAGGGACGTTCGCACCAACCAAGGGACCCTCTAATAACAGAGGTTGTGCAAGTGACGTTTGTTCTCGAGACAGCTCTCGTGTCTAATAACCAACCGTAGGATCCCTGTAGCGATGCTACAAGCGTTGCCTTGGCTGGCAAGAAGAGGGGACTTCCCTCTACCACACTAAAAAGCCTTTGAATTGGGTAGCAAGGAAGGAGGGAAGGAGAAAAAAAATTCATCAACGAGAGCCAGAAACCTACCAGCAAAGAGCATCCTTCCTGTCAGCATCTCGGCCAGGATGCAGCCAGCTGCCCACATATCGATGGCTTTGGTGTAGTTGTTTGGCGAGAGGAGGAGGCGGGGGGAGCGATACCATTTTGTTACTAAGCCTTCAGAAAGGTAACCCTGAAAAAGCAGAGACAGAGACGTCAGCAACGTTGCAAGAGAGCTCCTCCGCTCCTCCCCGGTCAGCCCTCACTGCCCGCCATGGCCCCACCATCGGATCCTGCAGAGAAACCTGCCCACCACGCTTGTGCTGCATCTATGGCAGGCTGCGGCTGTATATCTTGCATGGAGCAAAGAGGTGAGACATACACCGCTGGTAACAGAGATGCTTCCGTGCTCCAGGAGGCAAAGAACTTGCTGCTCCCCAAAAACTCATTTGCTGTTTGTCACCGTGGTATTGAAGCATCTTCGGCAAAGGACAGATGGCTTTAATAACACAGATTTGCAGATCATACCTGCAAAAGTTATTTCAGGTCACTATTAGAAGATTTAGATGTATTATATAAATCCCAATTTGACCATCTGAGACATGTTGGAAGTTAAGCACATTATTTAAGTACTTTGCTGGGTCCCAGCTATAACCCACCGGTGCGTGAAGGAAGCCTTTCCCAGCTCAGTACCTGTAAGCACAGTGCTTGGATTTTCAAAAGTTACCAGTTTGCAATCTTTTGCCAATTCCATCTCTAGTTAAACCTATATCTATAGTCCCTCCATAGCTACCTAAACTGCTGGTAACAGCAAGCTACGTGGCGCTGAATTCCCATAGATCCAACTCCCAGCACCGATGCTGAAACTGAATTTTTGAAGGGCAGGAGCTCCCTGGGGAACCCACGCAAGAGCAGCTGCCTGTGGGTCAGCCCTGGCTGGGCACAAACCCACCGTGAGCACTGGGAGACACACGAGACCAGAGCAGAGATGGCATGGGGAGCACGCAGGGCTCCCAAGCGGGCAGTGCCCAGAGGATGCGCTCAGCAGGATCCGGCCTCTCACAGAAGCCAGGTGAGTTCGTCCCGCCTGCATCCTCAGGATGCTGCTGCAGTGTACCCCGTTTCGGTTTGGGGCATGCGCTGGGACCTGTGGATGAGCCCATACAGCGTCTCACAGGGGTGAGACGTGGGATCTCGTAATAAAGAGGAGAACAAGGGGACAGGCAGAAAAACAGATTTATGGAGGAAAATCACTACGGCATGGAAGGAAAGTCTCCTGGACCAGGAGATGTCTTAAAGCATCACTGAACGGGTAACACAGCCCCACAAGGACTCCTAGCCAAGACTCTTGAAAATAAGACGCCATGGGGTAAGTGAGAAAGCCCTCTTGGGGATTAGCTAGCTGATGAAGAGCTAGGAAACCCTGCCCTTTCTGCACTGAACCTGAGTCCTGCCTAATAAATCGCCTCCCTCCTTTGCCACCCAGCCGCTGGGGCCCCAGCATCGCCTCTGGCAGCCGGGTGGCATGGGGCAGGTCCTTGTCCTCCGTCCTACTTTGGTTACAGTGAGGATGGTCAGTTGGGATGCTTGACCTGGTTTTAAAGGAGATGCCCTCAGCAGCACTCCATGGGACAAAGACCGAGTGCCATCGTCTCTTTGGACCACAGCCCTCCCGCTCCTGAACTCACCCGGGAGATTTAACACAAGTGCCAAGCGCTCAGCAGCTCCCGCTGAAATCAAGGGGATGCGTTCAATCCTGCAAATAACGCTGGCATCGTAAGGGATGTCCCAACACCCCCGGCTTCGCCCGTCGGCCAAGCTCCGGATGTGCAAGTGCCACGCCAGGGTTGGACATGAACGGTTATTTCATCAGGATAATGTTAGAATATTCCTAAGTGGTATTTTCTATATTAAATATAACGCATTAACAGAACGAGGTAGATTGAAACACAGTAGAAGAGACAAAATAAAACAAAATTATAAAGTTGAATTGCATTTAAATGCCATGAAGCATTCGAGAGTATCAAAACGCAATGACAGCATGAATACAGTTCACGTAAAAACTCAGTTAAAAATTCCATCCTAACTGATATAGTTGCATCAACTGTTTTCAGTTGCAATATAACTGTGGATGCAGTTATGCTATATAACATCTCCTAGGATGTTATAGGATACATCTCTCAGCCTAAATGCGAGAGCAGTGCACCATCACAAACACTATGAGGTTTATCACAAACACTACGAGGTTTATGCAGGATTTTGTTCCAATTTCCAAATGTGAAGTCATCAAGCTTTTAATCATAAAGGGTTTGCTTTTAAAAGAACATTTTAATTTTGGTCTTCTTAAGATAAGTTGTAATGGAGACCGATTAGCTGAGAAGTTTCATTTAATGCTATTATATTTTTGCTAATGCTGCTGAATCAGAACCGGCACAAAAGCCCCCAGGCGTTATCCGATCACACCGCTGCTTTTCAGCTACTGCAATTATTCCCAACAATGGAGACATCGGTATTTATTGGAAAAATCCTAAGAAAATAAACTTTGTGGATAGTGAGCCAGGGCAATGCCTGGCCAGAGCAATTTCCTCCCTTTCCCAGCAAAGGGCTGCCACTCTCCTTACAGATTTAACATTCTCTGACAGCAAGATGGATTTGAGTTCTCGGGGGCGCGCGCACCATGCAAAATGTATGAGCGATAGATACTGCGAGTATCTATATGTTGCAACAAGCCAAACCTCTTTTTCCCCAGGCATCTCTCATGTATCAGAGAAAATTCCCTGCAAAACCTCACCAAATATTCTGGACGCATCTTCAACCCCTCCCCTGCCGTGTGATGTTACTGGTGGTAATTAATTAGCAGCGCTTCTCATTGTGCTTCCCTCTTCTGTCACCCATCACCGTGTCTTTGACTGTTGTCTCCCTGCTTTCATCTGCTGAATAACCCAGACCATTGGGTCACCCACCACCAAGCCCAGGAAGGACCGGTGGACAGGAGCAACCTACAGCTTCTCTCCATCCCACTGACTCATGGACCATACAGCTGGACACCCCCTTGCTTCCCATGGCATTCCACTGCTGGGCTCTGGGTTATCCCTCCTCTTTCTCAGGGGGAAAATACTGGGAAGGGCTGATGGGAGGTTTGAAAATCAAGACTTTTCCGACCTGGCCCCAGGTTCTCCGGCAGGAGCGGCTGGGGGTGCTCCCTGGCTAGGCAGCACAGCACCCCAGTCCTGAGCGGCTTATACAGCCCCAACGCCTACGTCTGCTCTTTCTCCGCAGTGGCTAAAAACATGGGCTAGATCTTTAATTTACAAAATACGTAAGACAAGTTCCTGTCCTACCACCTGGAGGAAGTAACTACAGTCCTGTGGACTATCGAGTCCTATGGAGAAATATCACCACAGCTCTGGGAGCTGGGATCATGCAGCTGCCGGCACAGCCACGGGATGCTTGGGTAAGGATCCACCTAAACCTGGGTTAGGTACGGGCTCGGCTCTTACCCGTGGTGCCGAGACTTACACGAGGGCAGCAGCCGTGCCAGGATGGAGAGCCCGAGCACTTCCAGCCATCACCTATGCAAGGCATGGGCTTCAGCACAAGAATTTCACCATTTATGTAGATTCAACCAGACAGAAAGACCAAGAGCAGAAGCATATTAATTAGTTCTAATTAAGATGGAACATACACCTTCATGACAATATTCTGTGGATTCAGAACAGCCCTTTCTGAACTGAAGAACCATTGGAATCTCTTTAAAAACCAATGTAACGGAGTTAATTTAAAAACAGAAATAGTTTAAAGTCCAAGGCTTGCTCTCAAGCCCTCCCATGCTATTTTTTTTTTGCAATTTTCAAGTATCTTTTTCCTGCTTCTCCTCTGCTCCTGCAGCTTGTCCAGGAACAGCTCAGGCAATCTATAAAGGTGATGAATTCACTACAGGTAGGATAAGCCTCAAGTCGTATCAAACAGCACAGTAAGGAAACTGAAAAGCAAAGAAAAAGTAATGCCGTTTCTAATCTTTCCACAACACGGATTTTGTGCGTTGCTTGTAACACCAGGAGGAGAAACAATTTCGGGCGGGTGCTGCTGCATCCCGGTGTCACACGGGTCACGGCACACTGGACCGCCTGCATCCCCAGCGCGCCGAGGGAAGCTGGCACGGCATGGCAGCACGTGGGGAGCACAGCAAGACCTGCCGTGCTCCGAAACAACCGTCGCCCAAGCCCGGAGCTCCTCCTTGGAGCTGGAGGGACCAAGGGCAAGTCTCCTCAAGGCGGATGCCGAAATTCAGGATCCCACCTACTGCAAACCAAGCAGCCCCTAACACTGCAGCCCAAAGCTTCTCCCAAGAGTACTTCACACCAAAATCCATCTTCCTGCACTCAGAAAGCCGCAGAGGTGCAGACCAGGCACCCACGAACTGGAAATCCAGCCGGATCCAGCCACAGCCTGTGTATCCACGCCTCCATCCACAGCCAGAAACAGGATTCCTGCTGCTGCACCTGCAGGAGCCGGGTCGGCTCCTGGTGCAGATCTGCAGTGCCAAGGGAGGGACTCAAAATAGCAACAACCCCACGCTTTCGGAATAATCCTGGTGCAGCAGCAGGCTGGTGCCTCTTCACAGCACGTTTTTTTAAGCTTATTTTTTAAAAGGCAGGTAGGGCAGTTCTAGCAGAGGCTGAGAAAGACGCTGGGTTTGCAGGAACGTTGCTCCATAATAAAATCATAAAAGTGCCGTTATGCATAGCTCCAGCAACGTGATGTGTGTCCTCACCGTTTTGGGATGACAGAGTGCATATACTTCAGGACCGCAGACTATTATGTGCTTCATCAGAGGACAGAGAAGGAGAATAACCGAGTGGGGGTCGCAGCAGGAAGGCTCGGCGCTGGCTGCATGGGGCCACGGGCAGCTGCCCGAGGGTTGAACGCAGAGGGTGGTTCCCTCCAGGGCGAGTACGGAGCAACATCCCACGTCCTCATCTCCTTTGAAGACCTCCTCATGATGACCCACCTGGGAATTTTATTATTTTACTGGATGAACTGGAAGCTATTATGTTTGCACTGATCAGCAAGTACAAAATGAAGGGAGGACTTCAAAGGTTTGAAGATGTTCTGGAAACTATTTACCATGAGATCTCCCCCTAAAAGGGCTGCTGCACCCTCCTTAGCGTGGAATTTCTGCCAATTAATTCTGTAATTAATGTTGCCAACAGGCAAAGGGAGAGAGGGCCCCCTGGCAGCCCCACGCAGGTGCCCCCAAGTGCTTTGGGGCACCGGGCAGAGCCTCCAGAAGAGGTAATCTGACTATCTTGTACAACATGGGCAGGCTAAGGAGCGTCCCACTTCGCTGTCTCGTCACCCGAGTAAAGAGGTTCAGCAAGTCTCCGTATCCCCATATAGCAGGCATTTCTGTTGTCTTCTCCAGACAGGACCACCGGCTCCTCTCTGACCAGCGTTGGGTGACACACCACCTGGGATGCATGGCCAGGGCTGAGTCTACCCTCCAAAACATTTATTATTTTTAAGTCTAGACATTCATCGGTATTTATCCCAATTTTTAAAGCTTGACTTTGCTATCTCCCTGCTCTCCCATCCCTCCTGCCCACCATGAGCTGAGGGTGCTCAAAGGAGGACAGCATCTCACTTTTACACCCCTTTCCCCACCAGACTTGGGGCAGATCACATCTGGACTCTCTTTTCCAGCCAAAGTTATTTATTATGGCATAAGAGTGGGGATGGATGGATGGATAGATGGGCAGCTACACACACCCAGGCAGCCTCTGAAGAAATGCAGGCAGGGGCTGGACCATGGGGAGAGGGCAGTGAGGCGTGGGGCAGGCAGGACCACGAGGCTGCAGACGCAGCAGGCATTGCGGAGCACTCTGATGGTAAAGGTGAGATGCATTCAATAAGGAGGTGGTTTATGAAAAGGTAAATGCTCAGCTTTGACTGTTTTGCATAGGGGTAAGGACCTCGTGGAGGCTGGAGCTGTCCCTTATCTTCATCTCCAACACCCCTCTGCTCACCGTTCGGGCACCGAGTCGCACAGCAAAGCGTTCAGACCGCAAACAGCGGCGACTGGGGAGAAAGGGATTAATGTGGAGATGTTCTAGAGGGATTAACAGCAAGATTAGTGACTCCCAGGGATAAAAAGTAGTAAGAAGGAAGAGAAAGGAGCCTGGGCAGCTGGATGGTGAGAGCATCAGGGAAGGGACAGGGGGACAGAGAGAGAGGGACGCACAGGATCATCTCCCAAGGGTCCTCCCCTGCTAGACCTGATATTCTGTGCCCTAAAGAGATGTCTGCAAGTACGTGAGCACCCAGGGAGCTTAGAAGCGTGCTTATCTAGACAGGGCTAAAATTTAAGCCATCGGGTCTAAGCAGCCTGTGAAGGTGCAGACCCAGATCTGGATGTGACCTTGGCAGCTTGAAATTCATCTCATTTGCTACTGGGAAGTTTCAAATGAACAGATGCCCCCATGCTGCTCTTACCACATGGAGAAAGGGATTTGAGCAGCAAACACCGGCCAAATGGTGGGAGAAATGCAGGCGAAGCTGCTCTGCTTCAAAGCTGGTGAAGGCCAGCACCTCGCTGTGGTCCAGGGCATCTCCCAGAGTGGGAGAGCTCGCCTTTTCCCACCAAATTATCCTAATTAAATGGTTGCCTGCTGCAAGTCATGTAAACAAGACACATTGCCAAGTAAGAACTATTATTTAGGTGGTATATGTATTTCTAAACTGTGTTTAAAGCTCTGCTCACAATCTACCGCAGTTATTATTTGCCATTTTAACACTCAGCAGGATGGTTTGGGATTTGAGAAACATCGGGTCAGAAGAGCTGTGACCTTTTAGACGGATGACAACGCACAACCTGCAATTTTTCATGTTAGCAGACCCCAGCCATCAGACTAAGCATATTCCAGATACAAAACATCATAAAGGAAAAAAATCCAAGCGCTTAAAGACAACCCTTCCTTACTGCAAAGGCTTGCAAGCAAAGTGTTATTCTAGAGCTGTAGCTCTGCGCTGCCTTCAGAGGATTGGATCTACTGGGTCTTTTCAGCAATTAATTACCCAGGGAGCAGGATTTCATCTGCTTTTGGGCAGCTCTGCATTAGCACCAAAATTCGGGGCGTAAGGATCCCTGTTCTGCTCAATGCTGGTCAGCAGTGGGGTGGAGGCTCAGCAGCTTCAGACTCGGTGATGCTCGGGTCCTCTCCCTCTTGCTGATGCTTTCTGCGAGAGCACAGACCAAGGAGCTTATAAATCTGTATGAGCCCTTGAGGAAAGCAGAGGTTGAAAGAGAAATACGGAAAGGGATTAATCTTCCCAACTCGTCTGAGAAGAGCTGGAAATCAAAGGCGGGACTGACCCAAACCCCATCCCAGCCCTCCTGTCATACCTCTGCCTTTGCAGTCACCCGGCTTCGGCAAACACAGTCCTCCCCATTGCCAGAATTTACAAATAACTGTCATTATCTGTGGTGCTGGATGCTCACCGCAGCGCTGCTATTTTCGGCTCTGCTCTGGAGCAGTATCCAGGTCTCTCTGCACAGTGGAGATCTGCCCTTTCTTTGCACTGATGCTCCGGCTTTCCACCCCTGGGAGGAATCGGAGGATGCTCATGCAATGGCATCTTGCAAAGTTACATCCTACCATGAAGCCGCAGCCCTGGCCATCCTCCTGACAGCTCCTTCCCACTGCACTGGCTGTTATTAAGGCAACAGAGAATTACTTAGAAATAACAATAATTCTGCAGCAGACACAGACAGATGACTCCTACCCTGATCCTGCAGTCTCTGACAAGGTGATGCTCCTTAAATCAGTGACTTTCTGCATTCACATAGCACTGCCTTGTTTGCGGCGGTTCCCTCCCTTGGGAAAAGCTTCTGAAGGCACCTGACTTAAAAAAAGAAATGAAAACAACCCACTCACTCAAAAAGCCAGGAGCCTCTTCCTCAGCTGGGTAATAACTGGTGAGGAAGGGAGCACGGGAGGGGGAGGCAGCAGTGACAAGGACCCCGCGCTCACTCCCCGATGTCCCTTGCAACCTTCTTGCTTTTCCCCAGGCTTTCTTTCTCCCCAAACCCCAGACTTGAAACCAGAATGGATCAGGGCTTAGCTTCAGCATCATGAGATCATCTTCTTGCCATCCTTTTCCCTCTCCCCTTCCCTGCGCAAAGCAATGGTGCCCAAATCAGAGCTGCACTGGCCAGAAACCCACTGGTAAATGCAAAGCACATTTCAACCTCGGCACAGGCACAGCGGTGGGTTCATGTGGGACACTGAACTCTCCCACACAAACATCCAGCTCAAGAAAATAGATTTTATCTTATCTTACAACACCAAATAGTAACTTTAACCAGAAACCAGCAGCAGACTGCATCACATCTACTGGCGCAGACCACACGATACTTTGCTTTCTCCCAGGATCACGTGAATCCACGAGTTGATGAAGCCTCCAGCACGCTCCTCCACTGCTCAAAAGCTCCAGCCTGGACAGCAACCTGCATTAAACACCTGCAACTCCCTTCAAAAATCCACCAGCATCAGGACTGCGTGTTACGGAGAATTCTCACCCGTTTTCCTTGCCTCCCTCCCTCCCACACTGCCTGCCCGCTGTCAGCACAGCCACTGCTCCCTCCTCGAGGTGCTCCACCAGCGAAGCCACCATGAGCTGCTCCCAGCTCTGACTTCCTTTTCACGAGGGGACAGGAGAGCCCGGGGGCAGCCCAGCCACAGTGGCCGTGGGATGCCGGGTCCCCCCCCAGTCCCCGTCCCAAGAGAGAGCAACACGTCCAGGGCTACCCCACTGGGAGGGTTTCGCTGCAAGAGACTGCCACGCCGAATTAAGTGTGTTAGAGGAACAATGCAGCTCTTTTAATAGCTGCATTTTTGCTTGAGTATAGAACTGTTTTCAGTACCTTCAATTATTTTGCAGGGTTTGGCAGTTGCCTGGGAATGCAACCCTTTGCAGAGGAGACCACAGCCCACGGCTCACTAATTGCTTGTTAGAAAGTGCCACTTCTGGGGAGTTTCAGCCCTCCTTGGGCAGACAGAGAGAAGTTGATGACAGCAGCGGGAGAGAAAAACCTGAGTCAGTCCCAAAGACCCCCTAAGGAGGGGATGGATTTACCCTACTCAAGGGCAGGTATTTGTTTTCCTGCATTTTGCTTCATTCCTCCTTCCCTTCCTTCTCCATCCCAGCCAGACTGCTGCGAGAAGGCGTGTATGGACCAACAGATGGGATCGCAGGGGATGCCCAGATTGGGGGTCCCAGGCTGGGGGTTCCAGGGGGCTCTGGGCATCCCCTGCCCCGAGCAGGGCAGCAGCGGGGCACGCCAGGCTGCCCAGGGCTGCACCCAGCCACTCAGAATTATTACTGCACTCTAAAACAGTCTGTAAGTACCAAAGAGCAAAATGTTTTACACGTTATTTGGATCTTGACCTCGGATGAAAGAATATGACCGCGTCTCAAACACCCATCCCTCTTTCCCTATGATGAATTAAGTGTAATTCAGACAGGGTTGGGTTTTTAAAAAGTGGGTTGGTGCAGAAGTGAGGACAAAGACGAGCAGAGTGGCTGCGGACGAGCCAGGTACCCTTTCCATGTGCTTCCGCTGCGGGCACGAATGACAGCTCGTGTTCAATAAAAGCAGCAAAGCAAGGAACAGAAAGTTTAGTCATTTAAGTAAAGCGAGCAAATGCATGCCTCCCCACAGTCCATTGCTGGGATGGAATAAAATATGTAAGTACATATTTGATATATATGATATAAAGCAATGAAAGACACCTGAATTGCACTTGAACCCTTCCTGTGCCCTGCTCGGTGCTTTGTGGTGCTGGAAAGCCCTGGAGTGCGCTTGGCAGAGCTCAACCCGCGGGCTTTGCCTGGGAAATGCATCCTGGCTTGGGGCAGGGAGCACAACCACCACCAGCGACCACCCCAGCAGCGCTTAGAGCTGCCCGAACAGCCTCAAGGACCAGTTTCTCCCGAGAAGATCTACCACGATCCAAGCGCTTCACACTACATGCATTCAACACCTCCCCATGCCGGCCAGCAGCTTGCCAAGAGAGTACCGGCCTCGGCGATTCCGCATCACCTACCTTGTGCGAGTAATGCTGATCCACGATTCTGGCCAGCCCAAAGTCGCCGATCTTCAGCACCAGGTCCTCCGTGCTGATGAAAATATTGGCTGGCTTGAGGTCGCGGTGGAGGACGTTGGCCGAGTGGATGTACTTCAGCCCCCGCAGCAGCTGGTACATGAAGAGCTTGGCGTGCTCCTCGGCGAGCTTCCCCTGCTCCAGCAGCCGCGCCAGGTCCGTCTCCATGTACTCCTGGACGATGTACACCATGTTAAACTTGAAAAAATCCCCACGCAGGTTGGTCCCCTTCGGTCCCAACACCTCATACACCTTCACAATGTTATCATGGTCCAGGCGGCGGATGATTTTGATCTCCCGGAAAGCGTGCTTCATGCTCCGCGCATCGCCGATGGTGATTTTCTTCACCGCCACTTTACGGCAGCTCTTGCTGTCGAGGGCTGAGAGCACCAGCCCGTTGGCCCCGAAGCCCAAGGGGCGAAAATTAATGAAGCGACAGCCCAGGTCGTACCCGTACATGCTGGCGATACAGTCGCACTTCTCTGCCATTGCGGGCTTCGTCCTCTTTTGGCTTTTTCCTCTTCGTCACTAGAAAAGCTGGAAGAGTCGAAGGGCTTCCAGATCCCAAATGTGGTTTGAAATCAAGCACCTCATTATTACTTACAGCTGCTTGGGGGGGTCTTGCTCTGAGCCCATCACTTCAAGATGACACGCAGATGCAGTGAGAATAGATGCAAGCACACACACAAATAAAATGTTTTAAACTGGGTGAGAAATCAAGGGGTAGAAGAGACTTTCCAAGCAGCGTGGATAAAAGCAGCTCAGAGACCTCTAGCAAAACAGGAAAGTTCTTTTTCTTGAGACTAAAAGATCAGTGCTGCTACATTTTTCAGTCACTTTCTTGTTTTCCTTCTCCGATGTCCCCGAGATGATGCTGAAGCGCAGGGCTGGTGGCACAGCTGGACACCCGGCCCTGCGTCCCCGGCGTCTCAGTGCCGGGGCAGCCGGCCGGCCCCGCCGTGGGGCAGAGCCCAGAGCAGCCCCATGGCCCCTGCACTGCCCCAAACCCTTCCTGCCCACAAGTTTTGACAGTGTTTTCCCCACCAGCGAAGCGCATCCAGGCACTGGCCGGGCTCCCCAGCGGTCAGCAAAGCTTCGCCCTTCTCGTCGCTCCCTTTTCGGTATGGGCAGACCCCATCTTCCCCATCAGCAGATAGAAATCTTGACAGCAGCAAATATTTTGCAGACCAAAACTCACTTTCTCTGTTCAGTGCAGCAAGTTTCCACGTTTGCAGTTCCAACACCTTCCCCTTGTACGTCTTTAACTGGCGAAGCCAAGTGCCGTCTGATCTTTACAGCTTGCCGGAGGAGTTCCCTGCGCTGCGCTGCCTGGTTATCCCTCAGCAGGTCTCAGTCCCGCTCCTGGAAGAAAAGAGGAGATGGATTCATTTGATACCAGCGCTGCCTATGCCCTGCCTACGTAATGACTTGCTGAAAGTTAACCATGAGCAAACCTGTGACCTTTCGGAGACTCATTAGTTATCCCCTCCAAAGGCACGCATCATTACCAGCATTTTTCAGATGGTTAATTTTTCCTTTTCAATTTGTAATACACAGAAAGCTGTAACTCTTCCTTTCCCCTTTGTTGTTTTTTTTTTTATTTTAATCTGTCTGAAAATGTTACAGAGCGATTTGCAGACGGCAAAGGTTGAACAGCGCACTATGTCTCTGACTGCCCATTTAAACGGCATCGCAAGGAAAGCAAGGTCGCAGCCCATGAAGGTATGAACCCTTCCTGCCAAGCAGCTGAGAGCAGACAGGGCCGTGGAGTTTTTCAGCTTATTACGACCAAAATTGCTTGGGCAAACGAGGTGGTGCCACCCTGGCCAGTTTTGCAAAGAGCCTTAAAAACCAGCTGCGAGGGTGGGACTGCCCCTGAATTCAGGGTCCCACAGCAAACCTTGGCAGCAGCCTGGGGATGCCGCTGGCTCCATCCCTGTGGTCACGGGGAGCTGCCAACCCCTTCCCTCACGCGGCAAACCACACCATTTTAGCTCATTTCTAGAGAGAGATGCTCCAGCCTTGCTCAGCCTGGGGTGCACAAGCAGCTAATGACACAGCTCGTTTCTCCTCCAGCGCGCCGGGGGAAGGAGGAGAGCATCCTCATTGAGATGGATGAGCCGTGTCGTTAGCTGTGCGGATTTGCCCATCCATCAGCAGCGCCTGCGACCGCAGCTCAAGCGCCCGGCTCCACCGAGAGCCACTTGGCACAGGCAGCCGTCCCGCTGCTTCTCCAGCAGCTTTGCCGGTGATGAACGCAGGGGCGGGAAGAGCCGGTGGGAAAATAGGAGCTGACTTCATCTCTCACCGCGTCCTTCGTAAGGATGCGCTCGGCACCCAGAGGCCGCGAAAACGCTTCCCCCATCTGTCCAAGTTTAGCAGCTACTCCCTTCAGAGGCACGAGCCAGCTCGCAGCCTCCCAGCCTCGCTCTTCTCCTCCAGCAGGTCGTGGTTTCACAGACCCAATAACTCCTCCATGCGAGCACATGCTACAAGATAGACATAGGTTCCTATGGTCCTCTTTGAAAGGACAGCTGAATAGATAAATATATATATATAAAAATCTATGAATAATAAAATTTGTGGGTTTTTTCACCCCCTACTAATATGAAAAGACTTTATGACACCCTTGGCATTAAGAAGCTGGAACAAATGAACGCAGAGCCAACACAAGCAAGGTGAGCAACAGCAGCGAGTTGCGGCGTCTCAGGAGCAGAGCCCCGTATTTCAAAGCCTCTCTGTGCTAACACGTGCTGCCTTGAGCGATGGAGGAATCTCTTATCAAGATGTACTGGCTTTTCAAGAAAAGAAAAGCAGCAGAAGAACCTGCTGGCACCACGGCAGACCCCTCGCCCAGCTGCTGGCAACGGCATAACAGGCAAATACCAACGTCTGCTGGGGATGAGGACGCAGATTTAGCCAGAGGCACGGAGGATCCCAGTATTTGGGGGATTTTCCTGATATAATGTCATTTTCCAGTGGCAGGTCACCATGCAGGGGTGGCCGTGGGCAAAGGACCACCTCTTGCAGATGCTCCAGTTAGGAAAAGATGGTTCAAAGCCCTCAAAGCACTTAAAGTTTTCTAGATAGAACACTGCAATTTTTCACCCACAATTAATTCGTTTAGAAACAAAACTGAACAAAAGGCATGAAGTGTTAGGAAATGACTGGGGTTTTTTTCCAGATGATCAGCTCATCAAAGCTTTCGACCTACCATGTGTCCCTGCCGACACGTATGAATCTCAGAGGAGCAAGGACACCCTCTCCTGCCCGGCCCCTGCCCCGCTCCCAAACACCCCCCAATGCCTCGTTTTGCTGCACCCCTCTTTGCCACGAGACCCACGTGCAGACCAATGCCCCGTGCCACCCGCTGAGGGGACCACCACGTCCTTCTGAAGCCGGGGAGACCTGCAGGGACCAGCCAGCTGCATGACAAGGGCTGTGACCTTGCATGGGGATGTCTCAGATTAGACACCGGTCCCAGTGCTGCAGAGGGAAGGAAAAAAATAAAATTACCAGGGATCTGGTCCTGTTGTGTTCTCCATGCCAGATTAATGCCTCTGTTATAGCCCTTAACCACCAGAGCTGCTCCATTAACCCGGCAGTGGGTTCACAGCCTGGTCCTTCACGCTGCACTCCCCAAGCATCGGGCATCGCCAGCAGTACCCTCCTGCTCTCTGGCAGAAGTTACCCAGAGTAACGATAGGGAAAACATCAAATGCTGAGCTTTGTTTCGGTTTGCAACCATCAATCATTAAAGGTGGAAGAGAACCATAACGCTTCAGGCCAGCACGGAGCAGCTGTTTGAAGAGGGATCCAGTTAACGGTTAAAATAAAGACGTATGGACCGTATGATGGCAGAGAGGGATGTAGGCAGGGCAGGGATACCGTCCGAAGAGCATCTGCCAGCAGTTACCAACCAGTCTGGCAAACACTGCTTGCTCCTGTAGTTAGAAGCAAAAATAATTACAGCCTCTCTTCAAGTCAGCAATTATCTAATGCTGGCTCTTGCATGCAAGGATTGAACAGAGAAAGCCGCTCTTGCTATTAGGAAGCGGGGCAAGCCAGAGAGGTGCCTTGGTCCATAGTCGCAGGAGGGGAAAAAAAAGGATGAGAAACCAGGAGTGAAGGGGAAAAAGGAGGCAAATAAATCCCAAGGCTCTGCAAGGACAGCAGGAAAGAGCACCCTGTGTGGGAAGGTTACCCCTGCATTGCAACCCAGCTGCATGGACATGGAAAGGGAGCTTAAACCCCAAGAAGGTGGTGAGGGAGTCTGAGGACCACGGGAAGGTTTAAGGGCAGGCTAGGACCTGATGAGCAACCAGGGGGCTGCAAGAGGTACATGTGGCTGCAGCAAAACTGGAGCTTTTCCACTTGTGGTGACTAACCTGAGTTTTCTGAGCCTGCGCTGAAGACCTCAGTCTCTGCATGGGTCTCCTGGATGTCTGAGTAGGAAAAAAACCCAAGAAGAGGAGCAAAAATTTCCTACTGGCAAAGGGAACTCTGTGAAATAGCGCTTGGATCAATATGCTTCAACAAGGTGCCACGCTGGGTTTGAGATCCATCTCTGTACCTCATCTCTCAGCCCCACCACCCAGAACCCACCACATTTCTCAGCTTTTTGGCACTATGAGCCAAACTCCACAGCGTTTGCTGAGACCAGGTAGGGCTGGACAGGACACGGTGCTAGCTCCCACGCTGCGCTTCTTGGCTTACTCTAGATGCAACGGAAGGAAACCAAGTTTTGCCTCGTCAGCTTAATTATTAATAATTAGTACCACTCTAGAAGCACTGAAAGAGAAAATGCGATGCATAAGACTAAACGGGAAGAAAGAGCCCTGTTTCATCTCACGAGCAAAGCGATGGCCTTTGCGGTGCTCCTGGCTACATCTCAGCCCCCAGCTGAGATGATGACCCTGCAGTATCTTCTGCAATTAGAGGGGCCGAGACAGAATCACCCCTACAAGGACGGCAAGCCATGCGCCTGTCCTCACTCTCGTGGCTGGGTCCCTCTCACTGAACCATCCAGGGAAAAGCTGCTGGTGAATATGGGAAGACGCACCACGGCCAAGGGACCAGCAGGCAACACCCTCCTGTGGGACTGGCCGCCATCTCCATTTGTCCTTTTTTTATCTCTGCCTCCTCCGACCGAAACAACAGCAAACCCAAAGGATCAGGCTGACCAGCCTTCCCTGAAAGGCTACAGGAGTTATTTTTCCAGTGCTCTCCATTATCCAAATCAGACATCACTTCTGACCGGTTATTTCATTAGAAGCACTAAAGAAACAAAGTAAAGCGTGCACGCAGTCTGGGTGCTGCTCCCGAGTTATCCGAGCAGCTGATGCCCGGAAACTGCAGCGGGGGAACAACCATCCGACTATTTAAATGTGCACTTCCAACGAAGGGCTGGATCCTGGGGCGGTACTGCAGCTAACCAAGGGGGAGTTTTGGGATGCCAGCCTCATCATCAGCCATCCCGGTTTTTCCTCTCTTCTTGGTTCTCCAAGTCTATTGTAATGACAAAGTATTATTTCAGTGGCCTCATGAAAATAGCTGCTGAGACCAACAGCGGTCATAAAACCAGCAGCGATGCTATTTGGCTGCAGATGACGGAAAACATGGTCTATTTTCATGAAACTACGAACCAGAGTCCCAGGGGTTTTTCAGCTGATGAGGCCAGGATCTGCCACCCACTTGAAAAGCCAAATTCAATGGGAGCTTCAGGGCAAACTGCAGCAGAATACAGCCAACAAACAGGTCCTGAAGCACAACAGAGGGTCAGGAGCAGAGAGTGATAAAACTTGCAGGGAGAATACATCTGACTTGTTTATACCGGTGGAGTCAGCCCAATCTTTTGCTGGTGTGCTCGACAGAGGGTTCTGCTGGGGTGCTGGAAGATGGTAAAACACAAAGCGACAATGGTTTTAAGGGATTTCAGTGCTAACTTTATTCCCATCCCCTTTCCCACCTCCTATCTATCCTAGGTTTAAAGCTAGGAAAGCTTTGGGGTACTTTCAGAGCATATACCAAAAAATTTCTCTGTTGGAAAATTCTCCTGGTCTGCAGACCATAAATCCTGTGGGTTTAATAAGTATGTGTGAGGTCAAAGCCATCGCTCAAACCTGCAGCTCGGCCAGAGGGAAGGGTCAGGAGCTCCCGCGATGCCCTGCAGAGCCCAAGCTCCCACCAGCCTGCCCTCCAGTCTCCTGGGCACGGAGAGGCCACTGAGGAAGGGATGCAGTTGCTTACACAGAGAATTATACAGTCAAATTCCCGAGAAACATTGTGCATATAAGAATAACGCAGGAAATGTAGAGACATGTTCCCTCTTTATGAACGCCGAGCATATTTTACAGTTTGAATTTACCTCTCACTCGCTTTTTCACTGAGGGTAGCATATCTGTTTCACTGCTTGCACAGCACATCACCCCTGAGATTTTATAATCGGGACCCCTTGTGCCATACAAGGGATGAGGGAATTCAGAAATGTTCTTTTATTCTTCCATTCTTCCTCTCTCTCTCTCATACCACTCTGTGCAAGGAAAGCGTTTGCCCTCACGTTGCTGCTGCAATTTGCACTGACCTTTCTGCTCCCTTCACTCCTCCGAAGGTTCGGGGAGCCCTGGGTGCCCTCGCACAGGCTTGGGGGGCTCTGGGTGCCCTCGCACGGGCTCTCCGCTGCCATCTCCCAGTGGGCTCCCAGCATTTCCCAGCGCGAGACCTGACCACGACGTTGTGATGAGCTTTTCCTTTTCACCGAATCCGCTCCAAGCAGCGGCAATATCTCTAGCTGGATGAATTCATTAAAGCTCAAGTGTCATAACAAGATGTCTGTTATTAACAGAGCACCACGGGTGCTAATTAAAGGAGGATAACAGCAATCTCTCACTTGAACACCTTGTAAAGGGCCGGATCCTGCAAAGCATCACATCTCAACAGCCTTTTCACCTGGGCCCAAGATTAAACACCGTGCTGCAAAGCAGGTGGGATCTAGCAGGGGCTGTGTTCATCGTACAGGCTTAGCTTATCGGTTCCCGTATCGGGTAGATCTGGCAAGAGCATGATGAGATTCATTTTTTTGCTCCCTCTCTTCATCCCAGCATCCCTCCCCCCTTCAGCAAAAGCCTTTAAAACGTCCTTTATCTTTGCCTCACCGCTCCCCACGCCGCAGCATCCCCGCCACGCACGGTGGAAGCCATCTCCGACCCGGAGGAGCTGAGCAGCAGAGACCCTGCGGCGGACCGAGTCCAGGGAGTTTGGTGCCCACCGCTGCCGTGATGGACTTGCACGTCTTTAGGAAATCTCTCCAAGCTTTAGTCACAGTAACGGAGTTACTGAAGCAGAGGGAAATATGGGCAAGTCTCCTGTAGCTCTGAGCTCCCAGGCCAGCAATTGCTTCAAGGCTGAAACTTAATTAGTCCTTCCCATCAATAAACATGGGCTCCTGGTGCTCAGTTCTGGAGGAACATCCCACAGAGAGCCCCAGGAGGGTCACTCTTCAGGGCTGAGCGCAGGTGAAGGCAACGCTTCTGCTCTTGTCTTGGCAAACAGCCTCTTCCCTTCCCTCCTGCAGCTCACGCTATAAACTACAGGATCTGGTTCCCTCCTTTGCAACCTCCTGCACCTCCCAGGAGTACGAGGTTTCCATCACAGAGCTGGGGGGCTCCATGCCCTCCCTGCCCGAACTGAGACCCTCCGCACACCCCGATGCCTATGGGCTGTGCTCTGCACCAGCCCCACACTGGGCACCCCACGAGAAGCGAGCACATCAGGAGACCCAACCTGACAGATGGGATCCCAAGGAAACAGGGGGCAAGAACCCACCCCAGCAAAACCGGTCCGATAGCAGAGGAACGAGCTGTTCCACAAACCTCATGATGAATACAGCCAACGACAGGAACCACTCAGCCTTTAAAGGATGCTGAAGAACAAGCGATGCTCTTGTGCTGTGTATCCTCAGCTATCTCGGTGCTGGGGTCTCCACCAGAGCCACCCCAATCTGGTACCCCAGAAAGCATCGCAAGCCTGTGCACAGACACTGGCAAGCACTTGGACCTGTCTAAAAGCAAGCTCCAAAATCAGAGGACTGCTGTTGTGAGCTCCTCTGAGTGAAGCTCTTGCTAATTATCACCGTCAGAGTCCTCCCCCCGGGCAGAATCAGACCCTCTTACGCCAGAGCTGCTTATAGCAAAGAGACAGAGATTACTACAGTCAAATCGATGAGCGCACTCTGGGTTTCTGAACACGGGTTTTATCCTCCCAGCTTCCTAGAGCTGCCGATGCAAGGCACATCAGGTACCCTGGGTGATCTGAAGTAACCTGTTTTTCATGAAGAGTTTTTTTTTCCTTTGGGATCTATCATGCCTTGACAACCCAGCTGTACCAAACAACAGCCATGCAACCTGCTCAGGAGTGGATCATATACCTATTTCCCCCAAAATAGTGCTTATCAGATGCCTTTAATACCAGGATCCAAATGGAAACCCATTGAGGAGATGAGCAGAGCTGCCACCAGCAAAAGGCCAGAAGGCACCAAGTAGCACTGCTCCAGAAGGAAGGTGAAATCTCCATAAGCCTGTGGGAAAGGCTGGAGGGAGAAGGCAAAACCAAAGGGAAGCAGCATAAAAATGACCCCAGAGTGCTGGCTTGAACAGTAGTAACACACACACAATTTTCCCATGCACACCACTGTACCGTAAGCAAGCGGAGCACCATCACTCAGCACTGCAAAGCCACCTCTGCTGCCCAAACCTCTCAAGGGAAAATAGGAATTTTCCTCCTTAACGGTTAGGGCACTTGTGGCCAGGCCAAATTACACTGAGAAAAAAGAGAAGAAAAAAAAAAAAAGAAAAGGAAAAAAATCAGACAACGCTCATTAGTTCACAGAAAGAACAGAAAACAATGAAGAACTTGCTGACACTCACAGAGATTTTAAGCAGTGCGGGAAAGCCACCCGGCTGCCCCCAGACAGACAGCTGGTTTTGGTAAATCAGCCGTGGCAGGGGGCTGCGAGCGGCTGAACACAGGCGAGACGTGGGGAAAGGTCTCATTCCCAGTGGGACCCAGCACATGAAACCGCTCTGGGCTCGGTGGTCTGCAGCCAGACAGCAACCAGACAGTGCCTTGAACAAACATGGTTCAGTACACGCGCCCCGCAGCCAAGGCACCCTCTCCCACCAGCCTAAATACATTTGTTTGACATGGTATTAAGCTGGAAAAGCCCAGCTCCATGTCTATGAAGGCATCCGCCTGTGTCAAGCTGTCCATGACAGACAGACAGACATTGTAGCCAGCGTATTTTGCTGCACCTGTAGCCTCCATCCTGCTCCCTCTTCAGCCCTAGTCCTGCCAGCCGCAGTTTTCATGCTGCACGGGTTTTTAAAGGCTGACAACACTTTGATTTAAAACCAGCAGAATTATTTCTGTTACCTAAATAAAGCAATTCCTAGAATGGATGACTCAGAAGCCTCTCCCCTAGCCACAAATCAGAGCAGAAACACGATACCTCATCAGGGCAAATCACTTTGCCCTTTTGGTTTGGCACCTACAGTCTTTTCTTCTAAAAAAGAGACGAGAAGATCTGCTCTCTGCCAGCACTTCGTCGGAGAGCTGGGCCTTTGCTCCCCAGGATGCCGCAGGTCAGGACTTTGCCTGTGTTATCACTGGAAGGGCTGGACCAAGATAAGCAAAAGCAGGTCAGTTATTAAAAAAAAAAAATAGTTAAAAAAATATATAGAAAGAGCCCTAGAGGTTTTTTTACTGTGACTGAGGAGCCCGCACCAGGAATTTGCCCCAAAGGAGGTATGTGCAGCATGTGCCAGCAGGCAGAGAGATGGCAGAGGGACTCCTTCAACTCGCCCCTACCCTCCATGGGCCCCAGGAGGTACCTCTGCAAGCAGAGAGCCCGATGTCCTCTCAAAACACTGCGCTGGGATCTCGCAAAAGTGCTTGCATTTGTGTCTGTCAGAGCTGGTCTGTAACCTCCCTCTTAATCCTTCTGCTCACTGACAAATCTCATCCAGTTTATTTTGGGGGACGAGGCTGGACCGCTTGCAGATCTGCATGCTCAGCTTGGGAAAACAACGAAGACAGGCTTTAGGGAGAGGAAAAAACCCCTGCATTTGTCTGCAGAAACCACTTTGTAAAAGGTTTCCACCCCCCCTCCTCCCACTGCGGTCCCGCAGCGATGGCCCCATGCTGCTGCAGCCCCAAAATGCCCACAGGAGAGATGCTCTCCCAGCGACTGAGAGGGGAAAGGGGGTAAAACTACGCGGTGCGGAGACGTGCCCAGTGCCCCAGCCAGAAACACCCCCCCGAAGCCCCTCTCTCCTCCCAGGCAGCACCAGCGGGGGCTTGGGGGAGCTGCACCTCCAGCAGCGTGCTCTTGCCTCCATCGTCCTCGAGAGGAGCGAGTGATCAGAGACATCCATCTATGAACAACCCTCTGGGAGGGCGACAGCAGTCTTCGCCAAACCGATGCTCCCCTGCGATGCCGGGGCTGCTGGACCGAGGGGCATGGCCGCTGAGCACGGCCAGACCGAGTACACAGAGAACATGACCTGTAACCCGTCGTAAACAGCACAGGCTGTTCAAACCTCAAGGAGAATTAATCATACGTCCAAGAGACTGTCCAGACATGGTATTTCACCATAAGCTCTGTGATATTTGGCCACTGTTGAAGAGTCAGTCCTTGATCCAAGCGTACGGGGGTTTAGGCAGCAACGTCTTCTGGAAAATGTTCCTCTTGAAGAGCAGGCTTGAGCCACGTTTCAAGCCCAAACTGCTTCACCTCTCCTACAGACACAAGCCCTCGCTCATGGTCACGTTTCCGTGGTTCACACCTCTGCCCCACGTTATCTCCCAGCACAATCGAGAGGACAGCCCCCCAGCCTGACCCACACATTCACCCCGCCTGCCCCCACACATCCCATCTGCCTGGGGAGCACGGCAGGTCCTTCCCAACGATGAGGACTCGGCATCCCAAACTTCAGCCCTTTCCTTGGTCTGATGCCCTAAAGAGCAGGGTGACAAGGTCCCACACCGGCAAACAGATGCTGGAGACCAGGAATCCCACACTAACAACTTCACACGGCAAAGCTTCCCCTCTTCTACTCTAGGGAAAGAGGTCTCTGCTGTTTTAATGCTTCCCAGTCTCATGATTATGGGAGACCGTGGTGCGTAGTCGTGGGATGCCGGCGGCCAGCAAAGCTGAAAGCCAGTGGCCGCGGAAGAAATGTGCCGGCATCGTCAAAAATAATGCAGGAGATTTTCTAGAGATTTTAAACAAAAATGTTGTAAGTCCTGGTCCTAAAACAGCCTGAGCAAAAACAAAACACGCTCCCAGTGACTTTTAGCCATCCAGATAATAGAAGGGGAATAAAAGGCTTTGCTGCACCACTGCTAAAGCTTGCTTTCAGTATAATCACCTACTACTATAATGAGATTATGTGGATTAGCTGTATTTTAAGGGAACCTCAATGAACTGGACGGCCTTTTTAGGCAGGTTTTTAGTGCTACACAGAACAACAGGGGAAAGACATCAAACCAGGCAGCTATTTTTAGAAAGCATTCCTCTAAATAACCTAGGTGGAGAGAGATCGCAAGGCAACAGAGGTGCGTTAATGCAGGCAGTAGCTGAACGAATGAATGTTGCAGAGAAAAAGAGATTCATCCCTGGTTTGGCTGAGTTGCACAAGAAATTAATTCAGCCGGACCCCAGCTCGCATTCCTCCAACGCTGTGTTGTGAAACGGACTCGAACGTTGGAGGGAGTGAGCAACACAGGACGCGCTCTGCTAAGAGAGGAAAACGTGAGGCCAGGATGAACGCGCTGGGGTTTGTGCCTGGTGCCCTCCGGGCACCTGCACTCTCCCACCCTGCGAAGGTGACAAGCCCCAAGTCCTGTCCCTGGCTGCAGACAGGGCACGTGCCTGGGAAGGTGTCCCCCAAACGAATCTGAAATTAGGCTTCATCATCATCATGGCATCCTTCACCACGTGGGATGCAGCAGCTATGTCCCAGGCAGAGAGCGGGGGTAGCAGTTCACCGAGGTGCGGACAGACAGGCGTTTGCCCAGCGCTCGGAGGGACGGGTCTGCTTTATAGTCATTGCACTCTTGTTCCAAAAACCCAGCCGCTCATGTACTCGCTCTCATTTTCTCCTAACTATCCTCAGGATTTAAGAGGAACTCTCAGAGAAACCATTTTTTTCATTGCTTTTTGGCCCTGGAGCTTACTCCTGCAAAACACCCAGCAACTTCAAAATAAGCTGGACACTGCACTGTCCAAAGTCCTTTACTCTTCTTTTCCAGGATGGATCCAAGCTGGAGCCTTGGGGACTGAAGCCCGGACATTTTCCTCCCCACGTTCTATCCAGCCGCATCTCTGTGCCTTCTCTCTCACTGTGACTCAGCCAGGGCTCGTGAATAAAACCCAATTAGGGATTAAGCATCAGAGCAGCACAGCAAAAGGATGGCCCCTACCCCAGGCAGCTCACAGCCTGGGATCTTTAGCTCCCATCCTGGTGAAGTGACAAAAATAACCCATTAAAAAGTCACTTCAATTGCCTTGCCAGTGGTTTGCGCAAACTCCAGCTAATGCTTGAGGTTAAAAATGAATTAAGCCTTAAATAGCAAATTCTCTTCCATTCCTCCCTCTTTTACCCTTAAATTTTAATGGGGTCGTGGTGAGGGGGGAAACCAGATCCAGCCAGTTCTGCAGCTCTTGTACCCAGCTCCTCTGCAACAAGGCCCAGGCTCAGTGCTGCTGGGCTTGGTCCGCCACAGGCTCCCGTTGCAGGCACCCGATCTGTTTTGGGACACACCACCCAGGCTGCCGCCTAGGTGCAATTAAGACAGTTACGAAGTGGATATTCCTCATGCCAGAAGTGGTCTTAACCAGGATGAGAAAATTGAGAGGGTGCAACCATGCACCATGGTCCTCCAGAGCCCTGGGAAGATGTGCTCCATCCCACGCAGGGCTTGTGCTTCACAGTCATTGCCCAGCACTTTGTGTCCAAGTTTAACTGCTACTCAGGAGCAGAAAAGTTCCACCACCATGCTTTTGTTGAAAAAAAGATGCAAACTGGAGGTGAGCATAGGCAGCATCTCACAGGAGCACAGGCGGAGCATTGCCTGCCCACTGCCTGGCTATCGCTGCCTGCTACACGAGGATCATCTGAACTGGGCATGATCCTGCTCCCCATCAAGACCTGGGTGCCCAGAAGGGAGGAGGGAGTGAGACAGCAACTCCACGGCAAAACTGAGAGGCTGCTGAAGGTTTGGGCTGGTTTGCTCTGTTTTCAAATCTGATGCTTTAAATGTAGGGCTAGAGCATCAACCTGCCCTATGCTTCATTGAGAGCAATGCAATTAAGGTCCTCTGCACCAGCTTGGGCTCTAGACCACCAGTGACCAGCATTTAGCCAAATATTGCCCCGAAACATCCCTTCTGCTCTGCACAGGGCTGTAAAAGAGTGATCAGGATGGAGCAATTTCACAGCCTTAATCCATTTGTTCACTTTTGGCTCCAGTGGGCGGTAAGATACCCATTTTGCAAAAGGAATCATGCCAAGAAAACCTGGCTGGTTTGGTTTGCAAGACTCGGGTCTCAGAGGCTTACTTTTTTTTTCCATTTCAGTATCTATTGCTCAAAAAATGCTTAGGTTTCTAAAGCATTTTGCAGATCTTCCAATACTTTGCTGTGATAAAGGAAAGCTGAAAAACATATTACAGCAATAAAGATTATGTTTTCTGTCTGAGTAGTAGCAGGCACATGAGATTTATTCAGATACAAGAGGCCAGCGTAGGAGATGAGCTTATATTTCAGGATGTAAACCTAAATCACAGGGAGGTTTGGAGACTCCGTGGGGAACAGGCATCCAGCATCCCCAACGGGCGAAGTCCTGCGTTAAAAGCAGCATCCCCATACCCTTCCCAGGGTCTGCAGGACCGTCTGCCCTCCTCAGTCTCACGGCACTGCTGAAATGAAATGGGTGAGACGAGCAAACGTACTAACCCACCCTCCTCCGTAGGGAAAAAGGAGAAGTTTTTCCAAACTTTGCCATCACGGTTTTTCTCTAGCTGTTCAGCTACTGCATTAATGCTGCGACTGCTCCTGGGATCTGCTGAAACACACAACATTTTCGTGTACTGAAAAGATGTTGCAAGTATTATAATCGGAATTTCCTTCAAACTTCTTCCCTTTTTCCAAAACGCACTCTGCCCATTTTGCTGCGTTTGAAGAGCAGACAGCAATTAGCTTTCCAGCTCAGAGAGACTTTTTTTTCATCCCTAGACCCATCTTTACAGACGAGCTTGTGGCATTTCTAATGACTTAAGGAGACAAAGACTGTAAAAGCCTTTCCCGAATGCAGAATTGCCTCCGCGCTCTCCAAACACACAAGATAATGAGGCCCTTCAAGCCCTGTGATCAAACTCCTTTCTACCAGCCCGATTAGCACGGCTAACAATCTTGCTTGTGTCTCCTCCACCCTCACCCAGTTCAGCATTTACACTTTGTTAATCAGTTGGTATTTACCAGAAATCTGAGGTCGCTTGTGCTGAGCTGTTCTGCCTTCTCACCTGCGTTAACATCAGGGGATGCAGCGATGCGATCGCTAACCCCGGGCAAAACCCAGCGTCGAAGAGGCAGGCAGATGGCATGGACGTCTGTCACGCCTAAAGTCAAGCAGGTATTTTGGGAGTGGGTGAGGCCACCTTGTTACTCCCAGAATTTTTGTTTTCTTTTTAAATAAGTAGAATGAGCCTCCATCTAAGAGTAGAGAGGACTCGGGTGAAGCTGGAATGCGAGACAAGTTGAAAAGTCAGTAATAGCAACCATTGATAATGTTTGGCAAAGGTAAAGCCCATGCAGATGCCGTTTGAGATTTCCCTGCCCCTTATTCAAGCAAGAAAGGAGATGACTCAGCGATGATACCGTACGCATCGCGATCCCTTCACAGCCACCGGTTACAACTTGAGCTTTGTTTCCCTAAAAGAGTCTCATCAAATTTCACATTTCCTTTTTTGCCTCTGTTAGCAAAGAACCCAAAACTGACCGCAGGTGTAAAGCAAAGACAGGAAAAAAAAAAGAGAAACGTGCATATGACATTGCAACTTTGCATTAAAACTTATCTCGCTGAAGTTTAGCAATCGGTGGCACGGGCGTGCAGGAGCGAGGAACACGTGCCAGCTGCCCTTGCTAGCACAGCTGTATGCACATCTGGCCCCAGTCCTGCAGCATCCCCTTCAACCTAGCAGCAACTCCAGGAGCAATGAGAGCTGTCCCTTTCCACCCTGCAAGCATTTTTTCTGCTTCATGAGGCTTCTTTTTGGCTTCCCCACAAACCCCCTTCCCCGCCAGCTCCCTGGCCACCCATTTCCCACTCCCAGCTTTCCTTAGCAAGATGACAAGCCTTGCCTACCTTCACAGAAACAGCAGCAGTCTGCTCCGTGCTTACTGCCTTACTAAAAGCACATAATTATTTCTAATTTATGGCATTTCTGACCACACTCAGCCTGGGAGATATGTGGAAGGAAACTATGGCTGGCCTGCTCATTTCAGGCTAGGAAAGGCTTTCTTAAGTTGATACAACCTCAAATTAAAAAAAAAAACAAGGAGAAAGCAGAATTCCCAGAGAGCAAAAGAATTGTAATTCTTAAAAGAAATTATCTGAAATACTCTCTGGGTCAGATTCATTGCTTGTAGAAGAGATGCAAACCACTCCCAATGTTTCAACCTGCAATACTGACAGAAATGCAAAGAAACAACTTTTTTTTTTTCTCTTCCCATTCTCCTTGATCTCATTTTAATTGGAACCGGTCCCAGCTGAACCAGATCCCAAGAAGCCCAGCATCTACCCTCTGTCCTTGAAGTCATTTTAAGCCGGGACCTATTTCCACATTCACGTTTCCAGCCCTGCCTCCTCCCAGCAGGCCAGGGTTTAATTTACCTTTACCCAAAGGCACTTTCTAATAGTTCAAAACTTTCCGTATTTCACAGGACGGGGCAGAGGGAGTTAATGGAGCACACAGCCTCGGCGAGGGGCCGGGTACAACCGGTGCTGTGACGGCAGACGTGGCACTGCCAGCCTGGTTTGCCGGGGTGCCGGGGAGGGGGCATCCCCCCAGGTCTTTCGGGAACAGCCTGGGAAGATTTAATGCCAGGTCTCCAGGATGCAGGCACCGAGCAGCAGCGTGCCCGGCGTGCAGAGCAGGCTGCGGGACAGCAGCACGTCTGGGTCCCCTGGGAATAAAATAGGAACGAGTCACCTCTACACCCTGCAGTCGACCACGATGCAGGCTGCGCCTGGGCTTGTGTTTTGCATCAGGCACGCTGGAAAACCTCCCGAAGCAGAGATTAATCGCTGGGAGCAACGGCTGGGACCTGCTTGGAGGCACGCACGGCCGCTGGTTCCTTGCCTCCAGCAGACCTGCCTGGCTGCTTGTCCGTGTGCTCGTCCCGGAGAGGCACCGAGCAGGTCAAACCGGGCAATTCCTCCCCACATCAGCAGTTTACTTTGCAGCAGCGGGATGATATTCCACCTTGCTTGCAAACGTGATCCAGCCTGCGTTTTCTTCCACCTCCTCTCCTCCATAAACCCCCAGACCAGGGGCACGCGCTTGGGGCTGGGGATACCCCCAGCTCCTTCCAGGGGGACCGGCAGCATCACAGCCACAAAAGTGAGAGGTGGGAAAGGGGGAACAACTCCTTCCAGAAAGGCTCATGCCTCCGTAGCTGACACGCTGCCTTCCCCCTGCCCTGCCTCACTTACACGTAGGAACAAGCCTCTCCCAGGGTCCAGAGACGATCTGCAGAGTTTCCTTTAGGAAGGGATTTCGGGAGGAAGGCTTAGGAAGCCTCCAGAGGAAAGCAGCCTGTACTCTGAAACATGAAATTTGATTAGGCTTTTTATCTGAGTTTACATAGCTAATTGTTGCAGGTGTATCAGTTACCATGTAATTAATACTGCTGTAAAATCAAGTGTAGCCAAGAACTGACTTGTGCAAACAATCCGAGCAGCTGGGACAGATGGACACCAACAGGTATCGGCCTGGGGGTTGTTTGCTCTTCCCTGAATCCGGAGAGGTCCTAACGCGAAGCTGAGACGCAGCCGAGCTGCTTCCCTGGGAAATCATACAGACTTGAAAGGTCTCCCATCACCCATCACTCACCCTGGGAGTAAGACAACGGCTCAGGGCAGCGGAGGGTAACTTTTTATCCACGTCAGGTCACGGCTGGTGAGGAAGGCACTAAGGGTGCAAAAGCAGATGCAAGACTAAGGGCACAAGAGCAGAATCCAGGTTTCCCACCTGCACGCAGTGGATCCACACCGGGTCCCAGGAGGGGACCGCTCTCCCCGCCGCAGAGCGGCCGTGCAGCCAGAACGACACACAAGGATCCCTGCCAGTGACCCGACGGACACGCACATACCTGGGCACTGCTTCTCACGCCGCCGAGGAACACTAACATCAGCGTGCCGGAAAGCTTTTTCCTTGAGTTCCCCCGCTCCTTCCCTTCCTCCCAGGAACACCCCGAGGATAAGCATGCTAAGAGCCATGTAGCACTGGGCTGCTGCAGCGGCGTGGGCTGGCCAGCTTCCTACAGAGATGACTGTTGTGTATAATATAGAAACCGAGCTGCTTGTTCCAAGCACAACCACGCCGGCTGCTTTTTAAAGACAGGCTTAGCTTGGATGCAAAGTGCTGCAGGAACAAGCAGTGCTAATTCCCCCTGCAGCCTCCGAGGCAGGGGATGTTCTCGGTAGGGAGATTTGGGAGCTTGTCCCGCTCCTGACCCAGTCTCACGGGCAGGGAATGCCCCCAAGGTCATCCTGGCACCTTGCAGCAGGGCTGAAATCGGCTCCTGTAAATCCTCACATGCCATTCTGCCTGGAAAGCCCTCGAAGCAGATCACTGTTTAACCTCGCCCTAGCACGGATCATGGGAAACACACAGTGGCTTCCCGGTGCCGAGCTTGGGCTGCACCAGTCGGCATCGCGCCTGCCTGGGAAGCGCAGCTGGTGAGGTTTGAAAGGTGCAGCCGTCAGTTAGGAGAGGAGTATGAAGGTGTCGGGGGACAAAAGAAGAGATTTGGTGCTTAAACGCGCAAAAATAATTCAAACCATATGAAGTATGTGATTTTCTTCTGCAGTGGTGTCAAAGACACTCGAAGACCATTTGCCAGGCGGTCACAGGCCATAAGCACTGAATTTTACTCTCTTCTGTGTGTTCAGCTGCACCGGTACAAGGAGGACAATAATTCATCACATACATACACCCAGAAATGCAAATAAAAATACCACAATGCAAACAACTAATGAATAATCAATACCAAACCCAAGGAACACACTGATAAGTCTTTCGGATGAAAAGCCGCTGGTGGCACGTGGAGTAGCTCAGAGTTCACTGCCCACGGAGCAGCAGCAGAGCTACGTGACAAGGATGAAGCCAAAATGAACTGCAAGTCCTCTTCCATTATAGCTTCTTTCCCTTCCTGCACTAGTCACAGAAACTATGAGCCTAAAATAATGGCAGCAGTGTCTAAATTTACAAGGGCAAATTTTACAAAGCCAAAAGCAATCGTTAGCATCACTGAGGGTACGGGACCCGCTTAAAGCATCTGCCAAAGACCCCAAAAGTTACAAATCCAGAAAAGCAGCAAGAGTTCAATGAGGTAAAAACCATTTTCGCAAAAATGAGATGTGGAAAATGCATGGCAACATGATCTTTCTAAAAGGCACAGAAAAGAAGAGGAAAAAGAAATGGCACTGAAAAAGAAATGTCCAGGGTCGGTGACTGATGAGGACCTCTAAAGGAATACATTAAGTCTGAACAGCCAACAGAATTAATTGTAAAGTAAGGCAGTTTTTAAGCACGCTAGGAACAGAGAATTAGATAGCTGCTAGATTCACTATTCGGTACCATCAGTAAAATTGGAAGTGAGTTCTGTGCTGCCGATGGGATGCTGGGGATGGGATAAAACAGTTACCAAAGAGGACGAGAGAAACTCAGTCTACAGATTAACCATGTGCACCCCATTGTGCAAAAGCAGGGTCTTTCCCAACAACCTCCTGTATAACCTGCCTTAAAACCCCTTAATGACAGAGATTTCAGGATTGCCAAACACCTGCTAAAATAAAGCATTTTAAAATCAACCAGTGAAACACAGGGAAACTTTGTATAGCTGCAGTATTTTAAGAAAGGACGAAAGGTGAAAGGCAGGAGCAGCAGGTAATCTGGGGTCAGCACCAGCTAGAACGGCAGGACAGAAATTTCAGGTAAATACACGAACTGGAGACTAAAAATATAATTCCAATCAGCCAGCTGAGTTTCCTGGAATTACATCTATTTAAAAGACTTATTTTTTCTTCAACAGCCAACAGGGCTGCATGACGCAGGCAACTGCCTCAACACAGCATTTGCCCAAATTTCTCCAAAGCACATAATATTTTGAGGATAAATCTCACACCAGGTGAAACGAACCCCACACGCATTAGGTGTGTGCCGGCACAGCCCCAAGCGTGGCTGTTGACAGGGCGAGACCAGGGAGGGAAGCCAGCACCCAAGCATGGTCCTCAGGGATTTTCGTCACTGCTCAGCCTCATCTGTGATTCCTTCTGGGGGATTATATTAAATATAAACCTGTAGTACAAAAAAAAGCAGTAACTAATGGATGGTTGGTTGATGACACGGTTGCATGGAGACCCAAATCACCTCAGTGGAGGCCACAGTCCAACAGACCATGTTTTCATGTCGCAAAATACACGAGGCCACAAAAGGGATCTCTGCCCAAGCCAGAAAAGGATTTGGGATGAGCGTGGGGCATCTCTTCTGCATACGCCGTCAGAGCAAAGCCAGAGCAAAGGGAGGTGGTCCTTGAAGGTGCAATGAGAAACACGTCCATTAGAAGTCGGAAAGCAAGCTCACACCAACACACGGCATTGCCAAGGTCACGGCTGCATCCAGACTGGCACCTGGACAACGCGGTCACACCAGCAAAGTCCCAAGGATGGCCACAAAAACCATACATGATGGAGCAGGAGCCTTTCACTGTGAGGTTATAGCACCTCAAATATTTCAGCCTCCTGAGGAGCGGGCGAAGAGGTAACCGATCACTGCGGGCAAGGAGCTGGGAGTGACAAGTCCCCTTTGTGACAAGGGCACAACAACATCCCCCCTCTGCAAGTCAAAGCTAGATCAAGTTCAGCCTTGAAAGGAGATAGCATCTCCTCAGAGTGAGAGCAATTAAATGTTGGCACAAGGTATTGGAGGAAGGTGGGGGGACTGGTTTTTACCCCAGCCTTCTGTGTCTGCAGGAGGATGAGCTGCAAAGGCTTCCCTGCAGTTGCATTTCTGCAACACCTCCCACCTGGGGATGTGTAAAGTTTCAGAAGTATTATTTATGCCTCAAAAAAGGCCCAAGCGGTAGGAGAACAGCAGGGTCAGGCTAAAAAAGGAAAGATCAAGGCGAAAGGACTAAAAATCAAGGTTTGCAAGCATTGGGTGAGATTTGTCTCACTTAAACTTAGACCTCCTAAGCTCAGATATCCAAGTCTGAACCAGCATTCTGAAAGGCATTCGCCTTTATTTGGGGTTTACCGTGGGGCAAAGAAAATCCTGTTCGGGAGGAGCCTGTTCCCTCCATTTGATGAGGGGCAGCTCAGACCAGACCCTTTTAGATGCCCAAGAGAGGGCAAATGAATCGCATCCACCAAAACAGCTTCAACTGCAAGTGAGCTGCCTCATGCTGTCTGGAAAATCGAGAGGTAATCTTGGCCCGTAATGCCAATTCTGGTGATTTTGCCTTGCTGAGTTGCCCAGCACCCAGGAGGCAGAAGCAGGATGAGAAGCTACTCCAGCACACGGAGGCAGATCTTCATGTCTCTGTTCTAGGTATAAAGAAGAGATAAACAGAGACCATCTGCATGAAGCACTCAACCTGGAGAGCTTGAGGCTGGCCAAGATGCTCGCAGTTCAATGTCCTTTCTGAACACGGATTATTTGATTGGGATTTCAGACCTTATTGGTCCTCACTAACAGGCTGGGCTCAGCTTGAGGAGGGAAAGGACTGTGGTGAGCCTGACTTTTCTCTGCTTTGGCTCTGAACCCGGGCAGAGGCTCACAGTGGTAGTCTCCCAAGCACAGGAGAATCGACGGTATGTGGGTTATCACATCCCTTTACCCTTTCTGGAGAGGAAACACTGATGCTCACCTGCTGGGTGTGAGATTTATCCTCAAAATATTATGTGCAACTCCAGTCCCGGCTCCTGCGATATCCTCACTATGGTCCTGGTCTCCCTTTCCCTGCAATCCTTCGCACACACACCTCCATGGGGCTTCCTTGTCACCTTCAACTTGATGGACGTCTGTCCATCCAAAAGGAGGAAAGCACACTGCAGATCTGACTCTCAGTTGCATCCCTTGATCATGTCCAAGGTGGTGAAAAGGATGTCACCATCCCCAGGCCTGGTTCTGCAGGAGGCTGTGCTCCTGCTGCAGACCAGGAGAGGGAAAAGCACTCTGCGTTTCCTAGGAAGTTCCCAGCACCAGGCAGGATTAGATGTGCCTAATTAACAGTGAGGAGCAAGCAACACAGAGCTGAATGCAGGGACCAAAACTCCTCTCAGCAGTACCCAAGCACTGTATCTCCAAAACCAAGCCAGCTGCTTCGTCAAGAGAAACCCTCGATACTCCACATCACCTTCTCCGGCCATGACATCCCCCAAACACGCAGACATGAGACAGACTCAAGGGACAGGCAGCAGAGGTCCCCAAACACCTCCAACACCCAGAAAAGGCTGAGCTCTGGATGCACACCAGACCCCAGAGGGACCCCTCTCCCCTAACCTGCCCCATGCCTCGGGGCTGGAGGATGCAGCCGGGCAAAGAGCTGTGCGGGGACAGCCTGTCAGAGCCGCTGGGACATCAGGGTCGGGTTTTTCCCCCCCCTTTCTGGTACTCACACTACACCAGCCTGGGATGAATCCTCCCGAGGCGCCGTGCCTCCCGGTGCAGCAGCCAAACACGCGTTCACCACACACTGAGCACGTCTGATGCCATTAAAGCCTGGACCATCGCCATCTCCAGCGCACGCTCTCAGACCCGAGGGTCTGTTTCAAGCTAGGAATAAATAAATAAGACTGAGAGCAAACGCAGCCTACCTTGGATGGGGAGAAGAGGGAGAGAAGCAGGTTTCCCTCTCCGGACATGGGGAAGGGGGCCAGGGACCTGCCGGACACGCTGACACCAGCTCGGCTGTGCACAGATTTAGCTGTGCAAGCCCGCAAGTCTGTACGTATATACCCATAAAGCGCGTATATACACATAAAGCACGTATAAAACCGGCGAGAAGCAAATGCATACGTATCCGCTCGTCCTCTCGGGCAGCAAACCGGCGCTGCAGGCGTCTTAGGGATTTAAGCCCACCGTTCCAAGGAGGGGGTCTCCGGCAGGCCCGGCGGTGGCAGCGGGGCCGTGCCGGGCTGGGCTGAGCCCCGGGGAAGGGCGAGGCGACACCGACACCGACACCGCCGGGCGGTTCCAGGGACGGCTCCCCAGGCGGGCTCCCCGCCGCCGGCCCCCAGCTCCGGTCCCGCACGGGGCAGGAGCGGGCGCCCTGGCAGCGACCCCGCTCACCGAGCCCCGCCGTAACCGCCGCGCTCCGGCCGGCTCACCCCGCACCGCACCGCACCGCATCGCTTCCCTCCCCCAAAGCCCCTCACCGCCGGCTCCCGGCGGGCTCAGCCCGCACCACCGGCGCGGCGCGGGGGAAGCGGGAGCAGCGCCCGGGCGCGGCGCGGACAAGGGGGGCGGCGGGGCGTCGCACTTACCGGGGCCGCTCCGCGCCGCTCCGCCATGGCCCGGCTCGGCTCGGCTCGGCCCGGCTCCGCTCGGCGCACCGGCACCGCGCGCCCGCCCCCGCCGCTGACGTCACCCACCGGCCTCAGCCGCCGCGCGGGGGCCACCTGCCGGGGGAGGGGCGGGGGAGCGGGCGGGGAGGGGGCGATCCCCGGTGAGGAGCCGCCGGAGGGGATCCGGTACCCCGGCTACCCGTGCTGTCCCCGGGAGGAGCCGCCTGAGGGGATCCGGTCCCCTCGGCTGCCTCCGCTGTCCCTGGGAGGAGCCGCCTAAGGCGATCCGGTCCCCCCGGCTACCCCCTGCCGTCCCCGGAGGAGCCGCCTGAGAGGATCCGCTCCCCTGGCTACCCCCTGCCGTCCCTGGAGGAGCTGCGTGAGGGGATCCAGTTCCCCCTCACCATCCCCAGTGAGGAGCCGCCTGGGATCCGGTCCCCCGGCTACCCCCTGCCGTCCCCGGGGGGAGCCGCCTGAGAGGATCCGGTCGCCCCGGCTGCCTCCGCTGTCCCCGGAGGAGCCGCCTGAGGGGATCCGGTTCCCCCTCACCGACACCGGTGAGGAGCCGCCTGAGGGGATCCGGTCCCCCCGGCTACCCCCTGCCGTCCCTGGAGGAGCTGCGTGAGGGGATCCAGTTCCCCCTCACCATCCCCAGTGAGGAGCCGCCTGAGAGGATCCGCTCCCCTGGCTACCCCCTGCCGTCCCCGGGGGGAGCCGCCTGAGAGGATCCGGTCGCCCCGGCTGCCTCCGCTGTCCCCGGAGGAGCCGCCTGAGGGGATCCGGTTCCCCCTCACCGACACCGGTGAGGAGCCGCCTGAGGGGATCCGGTCCCCCCGGCTACCCCCTGCCGTCTCTGGAGGAGCTGCCTGAGGGGATCCGCTCCCCTGGCTACCCCCTGCCGTCCCTGGAGGAGCTGCCTGAGGGGATCCGGTTCCCCCTCACCGACCCCAGGAGGAGCCGCCCGAGCGGATCCGGTGTCCCCCCGTCCCGGCCAGCCCCTGTGAGGAGCCGCCTGAGGGGATTTGGTTGCCCCCAGCCATAGTCCCTGTGAGGAGCCGCCGAGTGGGGATCCTGCCTGGCCCCCACCTCATGGCGTCCCTCACAGCGGGGAGGTGCTGGGGCCTGAGGTGAACCCCCTCACTCTGAACATGGAGACAACGCTGGCTGGGCTTTCTGCCCTTTCCCCCCGCCGCCCGTAGCCAACGTGTATTTGCTTATCGGTGTTAAAGTGTGGGTTTCCAGACCTGCACCAAGCCAGTGTCCCGGCAGCCTGTGAGACCACGCCGGGGCCTGCTTTGGGCCCAGGAGCGCGGCAGCATCTTTGTGTCTGTCCGCTCCCGAGGTCTGTCCCTGCTGAAGCGGGGCCTTTCCCCGAGGAGAAAGGTGTAACGGGTTTCGGGTAGTGCCCCAAGGGGCTGAGGGCTGTTACAGGTGAGGTAGCTGAGGTCCTTCCACCCCCGGCTGGCATGACCTGCTGAGCAGCCTTAATGGAAAAAAATTAACCATACACTGTATTTACAGTGCAAAAGAACAATTAAAGGAAGCTGCTTCAAGAGTCTAAGTGGAGGAAGCACGATAGTTCGATAGTTATTGATCCCCTCCAGACAAGCTTTGTTAGAGCTGGGGGAACCCAGCCTCCCTCGTCTTCTGCAGGGGAAATGGTGAGAAAAAATAAAAGAGAAAATGATCCGGTAAATTAAACTCCCAGGGAATTACACAGGAGGAAATGAAGGTGTATAAACAATATTTGGTGGTATAGTAATCTGTAACAAGACCACTCCACTGTTTCACTAAGATTAAAATGAACGTTCCCATCCGGTTACCCCGTGAGCAGGAAGGTATTGAATTGGTGCTTATGCCTGTGAATGCAAGAGGGAAAAATCAGAGAGAAGAAAGAGGAATAGGAGCATTAACAGTTATTGTTAAAACCTCCCAGGGAAACTGATTTTGTGTGCCCTGCGTCACTGTGAGCTTAGCTGCTGCTTCCCAGTGCCTTTCAAAACCAAGTGTGGAGGTTATTCCCCTGGTTGACCCAGGTGACAAACACACAACCAGGGTGAAGGAAGGGCATCCTGGGGCACTCCCGGGGAACAGCTTGAGGGGGGAAAACGGGGGCATTTGGGCAAAGATGTTCTCAAACGTGACTATTGTCTGGTATCTTGCTTCAAGGTTTTATTACAGCGAACGGTGTGGTGGTACCCCCGTCCCTGACTCGATGGTCCTGTCCCGGCGTTCAGCGGAGAAGTTTCCACCACCGGAGCGGCTGTCAGCTCTGCTCAGCTCGAGTGCCAAGTGCCGTATGAGAACGGAAGATAAATTACCATCCTGGCCGTGGGGTGAGGCTGAAGCACACAGACCCTGTGCTGTGGGAGCATGCTCTGCGTCCGCGCTGGCTGGGAGCGATCCGGGGATTTGAGGACTTTTCTTCTGCAGCTTGAACCCTTTGGTTTGTGGCACTGCCGTACACTGAGCCGTTTTGTTTTAACAAGTAGGCCAGCGATCTCCCTCTTGCAATTATGCAATAAGCATATGCCCACGCATATACACATTTATATTTTCTTTTAAAGGGTGGATGCTGGTTTGGTTGATATGGGTTTGATTTTGGTGAAGAGGCCGGCGCTTCAGGAAACCAGGGCAGCGCTCAGCATCTCACAGGACCTTGGCAGTTGTCCCCGGAGCAGCGCCGCGTGAACAACAAACTCTGGCAGTGCTGTGAATGGCATTGCGGAGCAGCTCTCACACCACCCTAGCAACAAGCGCCGCAGCTTGGCAGGATCGGTCCCGAACGCTAACGAGATAAAGGGGACTCCGTTCAAACGGGGTGATTAAATGGCAGTAACTCCAGGCAGCTACAATTAGCTCGTCGTCATCATGAAGCCGCTAAGCGTAATGAATGGAAATACCATATTTATGGTATGTGGTGTTGGTGCGACTCAAACTGTACGCCATAAATTGCAGGTTTTGGCACCTGTGGGTGTGTAATGGTGCCATTACGCACATACACACAGAGACAGGAGCTGCTGCTCTCCAGCGTGAGGTGGGTGCAAGGGTGCATGTTTCCAAGCAGGATGAAGAGAGACAGGATGATAACATGATAAGCGACTTAATTAAACACTATGGAGCCTGAATAGATAATCACGGGCCTGTGCTGCATCTTCAGGCACGAGGAATTGTGTCTCTTTTTCAGCGAGGAGAAGCAAAGCTCTCAAAAACCTGCCTGAGTGTTTACATCAATTTCCTGGTGATTGGTGAGGAGGGACCCGGCGCACTTGATCAAAGCAGGCAGCGCTGTTGCCTGGAGCATGTGCCAATAACGGGAGCTGTAAGAATCTCTTTTTTTTCACCCTGCCAGAAATGTGGTTTTTAATTCAGGCTCTCTCCCTTCCCTGTGTGAGACAGCCGAAAGCTCAGGTAAGGCAAACGCAGAAAGGCGTAGCATTAGTCCTGCCTGAAACCCAGCAATTCAGCCTTCCCGCTGCAGGCTTGGACTGTCGGATGCCTTCAGGAAGAGCGTGCTTTTCTCTGCTGTCTCCTTTGCCAACGCTTCTTACTTTCATTGAGAGAGGGGGCATTTTTATTGTCTAATCACAGCATGTGCAGCATTCTGTTCGGAGCCTGAAATTCACCCCTTTCGCAGGCAAAGAAGCCAAAACCCACAGGGGTGACGTTCAGCTTGTACTGGGGGATTTATACCCTGTCCAGGTGTAGATTTCACCCCGGTTGCATAATGATGCCGGTACACCCACTGCAAAATGTTTGCCTTGCATAATATTATTCTGTCTCCAGTTACAGGACTTATCCAACGTTATTTAGGAAGTGAAATTGTTAGCTGCCGAAATAAACGGGACCTGAGTGTCTGCAGCAGGAATGAGTTCCAGAAATCCCCTGCCAGATCTGAACTCGGCGACGTCAGTGAAGTGATACAAGTCAGCCCGGTGCCCTTGTTTTCCCACTGGATACAGTACATTCAGCACATCCTTTTTGACACATGTAACGCCGCCTTTTCCAGACACATCCCCATATTTTTTTATCAGCCCTTGGAACAAGATACAAAACGTCAGTAGTTGCCCGGTCTGTTAGTGACCTGCAGTAGCACACCCTGGGATGAATCGTTCATGCTTTCACAGATCCATACACAAGAGGCGGAGGATAAAGACTTTTTTCACACCAAATTCTGTAAAATGAAGAACCGGTGTAAAAGAAGCCACATTTCCAGAGGTGCTAAGCCCAGCTGCTGGGCTTTGGGGGCATCTCAGGACCCATGAAAAAAAAAAAAAAAAAAAGCTTTTATTCATCAACACTTTGTAGGTTGCCTTCTCTCTACACAGATGAGGAATACTGTTAGGAATTGCCCTGTGTTATAAGAACTTCCCATCTTACAATTGCTTTCATGTGCTTGTGGGGAACCGCAGGATAATTTATGTGGGAAGGGACCTCTGGAGTCACCTAGTCCAGCCCCTCGCTGCTTGGAGCGCATCTCCTCGGATCAGGTTCCTCGCAGAGTTTTCCGGTTGAGTCTTGACCACCTCCAAGGATGGAAGACTGTACGGCGGGGTAGGGCGAAGGGGATTTAACAGAATCTGGTTTCGTGTGTGAGGCAGCAAAAAAGAAAACAGTGTTTCTTGCCTCGGCAGCCTCCTCTTCTCTCCAGGCTGCAGGCTGCCTACCCCACATGTACACGCTGCTCACCAAATTTTAGCTTTCCTCAGCACTTTGAGCTTGCAGCCCAATTTCATTCCATCAGCTGTATTATTAATCACCAGGCTGCAAATTATGTTGCTATAACCCACGTACTTTTTGTATTTTAAACTGAAAATAAAATAAATTGGTGCATAGTAAACAAACCCCACCTTTCCAGGAGAAGCACACAACTGGCGCAGCAAAGCAAGAGGAGCTACAGGGCCAGGACAGTTGGGAGCCCACGGGTGGGAGAACGACCTCGGCCAGGCTGGACTTCCTTGTCAGCAGATGAAGATAATAGCAGAGTGCTCGTCCAGACAGGCTCTGGGATAGCAACCATACCCGCGAGACTGTCTCCCTCCTGCTTCTCACCCAAGGTGCCACTTGGTCTGCTCAGCTGCGGGTGGGTGAACCCAAACCCCCATGATTTCAGCCCAGCTGAGCAGCCATGAAGAACTGCCCAGAGCGCCGGGTATAGCCGTCACCCAAACCCAAAACCATACTAAGGGAATAGCTCTCTAAACAGAGACCAAAAAAAGAAAAGGACAACATAAAATATTTAAAAATCTCCTTGACTTCCTAACCTTTCGTGCAGAAAAAGGACATACCAAAAAAAGAGAGGCTGATTAGTGGCTGGGCCAGAGCTATTCCCCCATGTCCATGTTTCCTATTCAAACTAAGTTTGCGTCCGTAAAGGTCAGGTTATATTTCTAGATTCAGTGCAGTACACACTAGTTGGGCTGGGAGCAGGGAAAAAAAAAGCCATTTAATAATGCATAGGATTTTTTCCTTCGTGCTACTGCTTAGTAGAGCTCCGGTGCAGCTTTGGTGGTGGCATAAACACCAGTGTAAGGCATGGCTCGAGCGCGGTCTGGCCTCATTAGCCCTGGCAGTGCCGCTGACTCCACTCTGCATTTGCACTGATGCCATCAGGAAAAGATTAATTCCCCGGGCGGGGGTGTGTGACAGTAATGTGTGATCAGTTGCCCCGAAGTAGTATTAATGTACAAAAATAAAGTGGAAATTAAAAACAGTGGGACAGGAAAGTGCTGCGAGTGTCAAGCTGGGGAAATTAAACCACTCTAACTCACCATGTGCACTGTTCGCTCCTCCATGCACGCTCTGATTTCTCCCCAAAGTGTCATAAATCAAGTAGATACTTAAATGTCAGTGTCTGCAAAGCAGCCGAGCAGGTGAGTCCTGGCTGGTGGGGACATGTCGGTGGAGTGAAGCCAGCTCGTCCTGCAGCAGCTGCCCGCACCCATCACATCGTGATGCTCCAACACCGCCGTCGGTGCACAGTGCCCTTCCCCTTCCCACTACAACTGAGGACATCAAAAAGACGAACACAAGCTCTTTGGCATGGGCGCCACACCTTCCTCTTTTTTTTCCCATACTTCTAAGACACCAAAGACAGCTCAAGGGTTTAGTTTACATCTCGTAGATGGAAAGAGCTGCTGCTGCAGCCCTGGCTCAGCTTTATTCTCGCGTAGCAAAGCTGGCTGTGCACGAAGCTGCCTGTTTTGCCCACCTCACCCTGCCCACAGCAGCAGCGAGACCCTGGCTTTGGGCACAGGCCATTGCTGGAAGCTTGAACATCAGCCGAGACGCATCGGTGAGTTGTCCGCTAAGGAAACAGCTCGTAACAGAGTCTGCCTCTTCGAAATGGGAATGCTTCAAGGGAGGAAGTGTCCGAGTACAAAATCTATCAGGCACAAGTGAAGTATTCTCCCCAGCCCCTGCCAGCTCCTCCAGTGCCCTGCGAGGAATGGAGAATTAAATGGAGGAGGAAGGGTCTGAGATACTTCGGAGCCGCACTGAATCCAGGGCTGGATAACGTGGCAGAGGACAGCACAGAGTGGCCAGTTTGAAGAATAATCGAGCGGCTGAGCAGATGTGACGCCCAGATGTCAAGCTCCTGGGGATGAGTCCATGTAATGAAAGTGGTGCCAGCAGAACGACCCCTTTACTTCCTATTTATTGCAAATAAAGAGGCTGATACTTGTTCACTGCTCTGTGCCCGCAGATCCTGTCCCTGCCGCTCCCCTCCCCTGTCCCTGCCCCGCCACAGCTGCACTCAGGCCTCAGCACCTGAAATAACAGTTTATTCACTTCTTCCTCCATCTTCCTACATCACGTTTGATTTAACGCTGATGTCAGAACACCCACCCACCAAACCAGGGCAAGAGCAGCGACTGCTGCCGCTCGCCGGCTGTGAGGGATCCCAGCCCACTCCTTCCATCTCACTGGCAACAAAAGGAGTCGAGAGCAAAGCTTTTGATTTCCCAACTGTCACCAATTTGGCATCAACTTCCTTGAAGGTTTCCTTTTTTCTTCTGTCTTATTAAACTGACCTAAAACTGCCAAAGCAAAGAGAAAAGATGAAGTCTCTCTCATGTTGTAGGCAGCCACCTTTGTAAATCCTTGGGAATGAGCTTGTCACAACTCCCCGGTATGGGGGGATGCTGTTAGAGCTATCATTCTCTGCACACCCACATTTTCCACCATTTTCCACCTCCTGCTGTTATTTTTCACGTACGCTATAACAGCCTTTACAGACCGTGAACCTCACACCCGGGAGCGGAGGCACCTGCCGGAGCGACGGCAGGAGGAGACCCCTGAGGAGATGACACGACTCCCAGCTGCATGTGCTGGGGGGTTCCAGGGATGGCCTCGGAAAGCCCAAATTTTGCCACGGTGCTTCCCAGTTTCTCTCCCGCCCCAGAGTCAGTTTGTCGTGAGCAATTAGGACCAATGTGCCCGAGCAGAAGGAGCTCCCACACACCCCAGCGTCACCTCCCTTTCCCTGCCCAGCGTCCTTCCCCTCTTACCTGCTTACCACACAAGCCATTTCTCCTGGCATCTCGATCATTAATAAAGATGCTAATTATAAGCACAGTCTCTGCCAACCCATAACCCCCGACGTCGCTGGTTTAGCCGTGGCTACTGAAGCCATGATGGGCAAGGGGAGCCCAGGCACAGCGGGAAGGGACCACGCAGGACCTAAGGTGCTGCAAGGCAATTTTGGATACTGGTACCCGGATCAGCTGCATTCCTGATTCCTCCACGCATTTTGTACCCATAACAGAAACCCAGCCACAAGAAAGAAAACCAAGAGAATTATTTCCAAACTGTGTTTTTCTTTCTAGAAGCAGATGCCTTTCTTTTGCCACGACTGTCCCCAGCATGCCAAATCCAGACAATGCCCAGATTAAACAGCATCACCTCAAAATTGCCTTTTCCCCACCCTTCGGGGCAAATCCCTTGCAGCACTTGGATCCAGGCTTGGCTTTAAGCAAAGGAGCTACCCCAGGAACAACTCACCTGCTCATGTGGGTATTTAAGTGTTTTACCAGCTCCCAGCATTCGCATTCCTGCTCATTTGCAGGACTGAGCCTGCAGAAAACAAGCAGCCAGGTTATCTTTTGCATGGACCTTCACAAAGCATTGCTCCAAATTACCTGGGAGAAGCATGGGAAGCAGAAGAGAAATAAAAATGGGAGTTAGTCAAGGTCTTCCTCTTCATAGATTTTATCCATTAATTAAAGCAGAGCAGGCTTCAGAATGGGAACAGCTTCCCTGAGGTCCCAGTTAAGAGGGATGGCTTTGCACCAGCCGCAGTGAGTATCCAAGAGACTGGGTGAGGACGGAGGGATTGATGGATGATAATGAAGGAGCTGTTTGAACATGTGCAAGTGAAGTTCTCAAATGACCTTAAGCAGCCTGGTTTGGGAAAGCTACGCTGTCTGCGCCGGGAGATGCTATCTCCTCTGAGAGCAACCCAGTTGAGGCATCATCCAGCCCTTTGTATTTTAGATCCAACGTCTTGGGAATATTTCAGTGTGAGAAATACCCAATGCCAAGTGCACGGCAAGATAATTTTTTTTTTCCCCCAAGACTGGCCATTTCCCTGCATTGCCGTTCTAATTGCAAATAGTGTTTTTAAGCTTAGAAAGGTGTTTTGGAAGTGATGCAAACTGTCCAACCTCCCAGCCCACAGGACTGCTACCTGACAGGGAATGGATCACGCTGCGTAACCGCGGTTTCTGGCTCTCGGCCTGATGCTGGCTGTCGCCGGAGACAGGTGCCTGCAGTAACAGCTATCAACCTGGCTGAAACCTGTAATTCCCATGTCCACGCTTAGCACCCTCTCAGATCCTGTGACATACTGAAGCTGAGCAGTATTTAGCTGAGTTAGCCTTTTAATAGGGGGTCAACTTCAATTTACAACTCAACCCAAAACCCTCCAAAGCTGGGAATGCGAAGGGGTCAAGGAGCAGATGCTGACAACAACCTCCCTGCAGAAAAGTCTCCTGGCCCAGGGATGTCGCGTGGGGAGCACATTTGAGAGAACACCCAAGGTAGTTTGGGAAATGAGCTTTTAATGAACACTGCTGTGCCTTTTCTAGAGGCTCTTAGCTGGGAGTTCAGCAGGGCAAGATTGGCAGCGATGCTGAGCTGTTCTCTTCCAACCCAAGCTGGGAAGATGCAAAGTACCCTGCATCTGATGTGCTCATGACGGCAGCATGGCTGTTTGGGGGAGAATAGCTCAAAAGACACTCATTTAGCCCAAGAATGCTTAAACCCTCCCTCTGACAGCACCTGTGTTATCGTACACTGGTTGCAATGCTCCAGGTTTCAGCGTGCCTCCAGCAACGGCCCGCCGGCAGCCCGAGGACAGGATGCGGGAAGTGGTGCTGCAGCTTGCTGGTGCATGGCAGCCAGTGGCATCGGGTCTCAGCATCGCGGGCTCCAGGTCACCAGCAGCACGGGAAAATTTGGCTGCCGATGAGGTGCTAATGACAAAGCTGTGAGCTTGATCTTCCCTGCCAGCCGGGTCTCCTCCGGCCATATGGTGCTGGACAAGTCTGGCAAGCCCTGGCCGTCACTGGAGGTGTGCAGACAGGGCTTGAGCCCCAAAATCAAGCATGGTACATGGGGCAGGGCAGGATGGCTGAGGGTCCCCAGCTGTCCCCATCATCCCCTTCCTCCCAGTTCCCCCAGGTTGGATTTTGCTGGAGTTGTTGTCCAAAAGGGACGGGGAGGCAACTGCTCACTCTCCCTGCACACGTCTCCCCGCTGCCTTCTCCCGGTGAGCTCCAGCCACTGCTTTTGTGCCTGGTATTAGCCAGCGAGCCTTGCATGTCCTCATTGACCAGGGGGTCATCCTGGGAATGCCCTGCTGCGTGGGATGTCAGCATTTGCCGGCAGGGATGCATGGATCTCTCCTGTCTTCTCCTTTCTTAGGTGGCCACAGGCAAAGGTTTCACCATGCCAGGGTGGAAAGCAGAGGTTAGGGCTCTACCCCTCAGCCTGCAGCTCCCACGTCCACGTTTTTCCTCTGGGTGGCCCCCAAGAAAAGGCAAGGACTATGTGGTTTCACTGTGACATCTCTTTTGTGATGCACACCGTGGTTCGTCGCTGGGAAAGGGTCTGGATCAGCCAGGGCTGCTTTTATGCGAGTTGAAGGAAGCATCAGCCTTGGCTCACACAGCCCTGTGGAGCCCTGAAGGCATTTCCAGTGCTGGTTTGACCTCCCTGGTCCTCCCAAGCTTGCAAGATGGGGAAGACATTTCCAGCTGAAGAACAAAACCAGAATAACCAGCTGGGCCACCCGTGCTGACCTGTGCCTTTGGACTGGAGAAGACTCCAACTGCCAGACAGCTTCTGTGGAAGCAAGTCCTTTGACGGCAAGTGGAGCCCGGGCAGGGTAGCAGCAGCAGATGATGCTCAACCTCTGCCAGGCCAGAGGCAAAACCTGCTCTGGGCTGAGCCACGGTGGCCCTGAGGAGGATTCCTGTGGCTCCCTTGTAGAGTAATTCCCTAACAGATGGCTGGGTGGAGAAAAATCAACATCCTCCTCTATCAGCAGTGGGTGAAAAAACAGCAGCATTACTTATCGTAAAAAAGGAGACAATTTTCTAGGGTGATTTCTCTTCCCCGAGGCACGGGTTGAAGTGCGGCAGTGTGCATGCAGCTCCTTGCACCCAGCTTCCATCCCAGCTCCAGCAGCAGCTCCAGAAGCCCATCCTCTGGCATGGACCAGCCCTGTTCCTCACACCCGTCCAGAGGACTTTATTCCTCCAGCTTCCTTTCTGTGATGCCTGGTGTGAGCTCAGAGGCCAGGAGTGGGTTTCACTCAAACCCAAGGAAGCCTGGATCAGCTGCCCCATCCACCTGCTAGCCTCTGCTCGAGGTCTCATCTCAGGAAGGTCGAGGTGGCCCCAGCTCCATCCACACATCTAGAGGTGCACCTCAACCCAAGCACATGACCTGCTGCTCCCACAGCCCCCACCAGCTCCCAAGCAGGACACGGCCTTTTTTTTGCATGATATGAACTGAAAACTCCCATCTGAATGACATTCACCACCGGCATGTGGAGTCAAGCCAGCTCACCCTAACTCCTTTCCTCCACCGAAGAGCCGGTTGGAGTCACCAAGAGGTTTTCTGGAAACCTGCCCTGTCATGGCACAGACGTGGGCTGGGGAGGAGAGGCAGGACAGCGCAGGAAAGGCGATGCTGAAGGTCATGCTGCAACAGAGGAAAAGGAAAATGAAGCTGGAAATCCCAAATGAAAAGGCAGGACAACCTGCAGAAGGCACACAAGACATCAAGCACCAAACCTTGGCATTGCTGTTGCTAAAGCCCACCAGTGTCAACAACAAGGCACGTGGAGGAGGAAGGGGCTGCAGGATTTCAGAGGAGACCTTTAAGATACGTGCAACAGATTAATCTGTAATTTAATGTTTTCAGCCAGGGAAATTTTGTTTGTCTCGTCAGCTGAGGAACTCCAGGACCTCTTTGCACATTGTCTATGTGTTTGTGGGTTGCATGCTCCCACCTAACAGCTGAGACAAAAGCTTGGCCGCAGCAAAAGAGAATAAAAGACCATAAATGCTCCCATGGAAAAGATGACTTGAACAGGCTGAGGAGCTTTGTGTCTGGGCTCTGTCATTAAGCAAGCTAATTCAGATAAGTGAGCCATTCAAGTGATATTAGGCCGAGCAAGAGGAGCCGGAGCAAAATAATCAAGGCTTTAGAAGAATGAAGAAGTCTTTTGAAAATACAGACCAGATTTCTGATGGCTGCTGTGAGAATGTGTACAGAGCCAGAAAACCAGAGGGGCTGAGGGCCTGGAAGGGCAGGACATGCTTTTGAGTTAGAGCATGGAGGATTTGGTGGCCACACTGAGCAAGAAAGATCCTTCAGTGGCAGGACCTGGGTGAATTTTGGTGCAATGGCACATCCCATCAGCCCAGTTAAGAAAATGAAATGGTTGGGCTGGAGATTCCTAAGCACCCTTTTCCTGGTCATGGGGGAGTCGCTTGCCTGCATCTGAGTTCAGAAAATAGGAATAAGTTATGATTCACCATCTCTGAAGCACCTCTGCAAGAAACCCCCCTGCAGCCAGCACTGCCACCACCACCCAGGTCCCCTTCCAGGCATCGTCCCCCAGATGTGGGTGCAGAGAGGAACCAGCGTTTCAGCCTGTTCCCTCGCTAGTGCTTTTGGGGTGAGAAGTTTGGTAGAGCTTTTGTATCACCCCACACCAGTTAGATGATAGGAGATAAAACCAACAGAAAGCAAAGGATAAGAGGTGCTGCTTAAGCCATCTTACGGTCCCTCTGTCACCTCCCTCCGTGCTCTTTGTGCCTCGAAGTGGTATTTTGTAGAGCTGGAAAAAATAGGAAATTTCTTCTCCAGCCAGCAAGGGCTCCCCGCATGGCTCCTCGTTCTTCATGCAAGGCAGCCCAGCTTCTCCCAGCGCTGCCAAAAAGCTGGGACCTCAGCTTTGATTGGATGAAAATATCCCAACCAAAGGCAGATGAAGGGAAATATTGAAACCGGCATCAAAGAAGCTGCGCTACCATCACAGCAGCAGCGAGCTGAGCAAAGCCTTCAAAAACCTGCATTTTAATCTTGATCTGCTCCAAAAGTCGGCTCTGCAAAGCCCAGCAGCTTTGCGTTCCCGACTACCTCCACACAGCGTGCTTCCAGCTTTAAATGAAAGGGTGTTTTGCTGCATTTTCTGATACTTCTGATACTATTTTGTAGAGCATCTCCCCTACACTCTCCATTTCCAGGTGAGCTTCCCAAGGTTAATAAATAATATGGTCACGGGGCTGAAAAACACACAGGGGAGCAAATGTGAAGTGCAGGTGAGAGAAACATGGATGCACATGGCTTCTCGTGGGGAAGGGCTCCTGCAGCACCATCTGCATGAGATTTGGAGATGGGGAGCCACGGAGATGGTGCACTGGAAAAGTTTCCCATTTCTTCCCTGCTTCTGGGCACAGACACCTCAAAGCCCCAGTCAACCATAACCAGGAGAAGCGTCGCAACACAGAGAAAAACCCAGAATCACAGAAAACACACATCCCACATGCTCAGATAAGGACCCAAATTAAAAGATGCAAACCATTGCTAACCAAACGGTGCCGATGGAAGAGTCATTACTTCCAGCCTGATGTCCCAAAGGACCATGACTATGAGTTTAGTCTGTAACGCTTGGCCCTACTAATGGTGTCACCAAACCCCGTGGAGCAAAGGAGGAGACAGATTCCTGCCCATTTCTGGCAGCAGCATCCCTGGCTGAGAAGATGCCGGGACAGGGAAAGAGAGTGGGACTGGCTTAGAGAAGAGGGTGAAACACAGCACCATAGCTTGCACCAAGCAGCTCCCAAGGCTGGGCACAAGGACAGGAGGTTTTTCTCAACTGTAGCTGGATTTAAACTGGATATTGGGAGAGATTTCTTTCTGTTAAGGCAGAAAGATCTGGACTTCCCAAGTCAAAGGGGCAAAGGTGAAGCCAAGTGGGTTTAACGTGGAGCTTGGCAAGTCAACGAGCAAAAAGCGTCGCTCCTCAGAAAGGGATTTGCAAGGCAAGAGCTCGGGGGAGCGTGGGGAGGTGGTGGCCAGGAATGAAGCACTTTGCACTGTGATCTTAACTGTTGGCTCGCGGTGTGGCCTTGAGAAGTACTCCAATGCCCTGACGACTCATTTTCCTTTTGTGCAATAGGGATAATAATACTAATCCATGCTTAGGAACCACTCCAGACATTAACATTAAGGCATAAGCACAAAAGAATCGCTCCTCGTTCACGTTGCAGCGCAAAATATTAGTAACTTCAAGTTGTTTGTGACAATCTGGGGGTGGGAAACACTGAGGATCTCGTACAGGTGCTTGACAGAGAGCTCAGCCCATCCCAAAGCAGGAAGGAGCCCCATGAGCATGTCACTGCAGGTGATGGAGCAACCAAAGTATCTCAAAACCTCTAAACCTCTCCAGGAGGAAGGGACAAGCAGCCGTGGGGCCAGGCAGGGATGGAGGAGCCCCAGAGCCGGGCACCCACCAGCACAGAGACATCCCTTTGATGCTCTTATATTTTATCAATAAACCAGGGGTCCCACGGCACGGGCTCGGCTCCCTCTTCGCATCGGAGGCTGTTTAAATTTTAATTGGCATGTGCATATACATTCATACCCAACCAGCTCCCATCCGAGATGTTGCCATGGCATCTCCCAGGCCCAAAGCACCAGCGTTTGGCTGCTGGATTATTCACACTCAGCCCTGCTGAGCGAGAGCAGGGGGTTCATAGCTGGGATGCACCAGCACAGGGAAAAACAGGCCCTTTTTTTACATTCACGGGGCTTTAAAGAATCAGTGAAATCGCTGCTGTTCTGCCTAATTACCCACTTCATTATCAGCGGGGGAAAGCAACGCTGAAACTCCAACAATTTCCAGATTTCCTAGTTGCTGGGAGGGGAGGAGCTCGGTGGGGCTGGTTCACCAGGAGAGCCCTAGCGCCGGGTTTGGGACGCACCCTGTGACAAGACCCTACAGCAGCTCAGCCATAGGGTCAGCACTTCCCCAGCTGCTCACATATATATTCCCATATATCGCATCCTCCTGGGTGCAGCCTGTGTGCAGGGTCCTGGGGCTGTTTCCCGGCAGGGAGCAATCCTCAGCCTTTCTCTCCTTAAGCGACTGAGCAACAACCAGAAGGAAATGCTGCTGCAAAGAATAAATGCAAAAATCAACATATTTCCAGCTTGTAACAGTCAGCACATTATTTAATTAAAAAACCCTATTAAGATCAGTGTGATTTCCCAGAAGGAAAACATATTTAAATTACTTTGGCAGCTGACGCTCACTGCGGTTATTGTAAGGCAGGGAGGTGGCTCTGCCCCAGACCCCCACTGCACCCGAGAGCCATGAGACAAAGAATATTTTTAATGCTAATTCCCCGTGCAGCCAGGTTACAGAGCCAGCTTCACTTTGTTGAGTCTTCCCGGGAGGCCGCATGAGCAATAATTTGCGGCCTATTTACTTGGACACATTTAAATGAGGAGCCTTTGCACCCTGTGTAAGTTTTTTGGGGTTTTAAAAGCCTTCTGACTTCCAGGATATTGTAGGAATACATTACTGGGCATTGCTAAAGACCTAGAAAATGCTAAGTATAATTTTGGTTTAAGGTCATCTGGAGGCATCATCTAGAAGAGCAGTTTTTCCCCCCATTTTCCTTACAAGGCACCTGGAGCTCTGATGAGGTAGAGGACACCGTCCTGAATTATGGATTCATTTGAAGGTGAACCTGGTTTATCCACAGCGGGTGTCATCAGAAGATGTGGATTTTGGGCAAAGTATTATTTAGAAATTAAAAGCTCCACATAGCAGCAGAAGGGAACGAAGGGTCCCATTAGTATTTTAATTTATTTCCTTACTTTTTTGCAAGGGTGCAGAGTCAGGCTGTCAGACCTTTGATCCAGGCTGCCAAGACAACCGACACAACCACGCTCTTTCCAGATGGAAGCAGACAAGAGACTAGCGATAAACCCACTCTTAATTAAACATTTGTCTTGCAATTACATACTTCTGAGTAATTATCACCATCAAGACAAACACCAACTGGATTACACAGAGAAGAGACAGACGGTAAAGGTTAACGGGTCTTTTTCTCCCTTTGCAATTATTCCTGAGATCTTGCAGAGGGAAGGGCAGGACATCCAGAGAGCCGCTGCCACTACAAGGGAGGAACAAGCCTATTCAAGGAAGAATTAGCCTGAACTGGCAGATTTTGAAATTACAGGACTGAGAGGGTGGATAATGATTTCTTTGAGATCTTAGTCCAGGCTTGGTGCAACCTAGACCATGGCCAACAGTCTCCAGTGGTTGTGCATCATCCCTCCGTAGCACCTTCCTGTGTTTTATCATCCTCAGGCTCCATGAGGGTAAACCTGAACCCACCGTTAAGGGCCCACAGCTTCACTGCAAGGTTTTGGGCTCTGCAAACAGTGAGGTTGGAAATCTCCCGAAGTGGCTTCGGTTTATTGTACTTATCCCTTTTCCCACCCCACCCATCCATCCCCACAGCAGGGTCAGCATAACAGCCGCTTCAAACACAATGTTGTCTCCCCTTGAGTCATCTCTTTCTACATTAAGTAACCCAAATTCCTATCTTTTCCCTTACATCAAACCTTTTTAGCCATCCTCACTTCCATCTTTTAATTTCTTTTTAATTTGTCCTAAGATGCAACCAGGACCTCACAGAGAAAGGGTCCAAGCCAAGTCCCCACCTGTAATTATTTCTAACATAGAGTTCCCATTTGGTAAGCCCAGTTTTTAATATAATATTTATTTATATTTTTTATTGGCTTGCTTTGCAATAGACAGATGAATTGATTCCTACTTTCATCTGTGCTCCACTGTGATCAAGTCTCCTCCAACATATCGCTGCTGGCCCCACTTCGATTTCTTCTTACCGTGGGTATCTCTGTCTGTCGTCATCCTGAGATGTGGCACGAGGAGAAGGTGAGGCAGCACTGTCCGGCACCGTTAGAGACACGAGCTAGGGAAGCAGAATTATCTGCAAATCAGATTTTAACAAAATTCACCAACCCAGCACCTTGAAGTTCTGGATAATTCATTGCATCCACCTGTGACTGAGAAGAGAAGAAAGGTCTCCCTGGAGAGACCAAGGCGAGATGTAAGCAAGGAGATTTAACACCCGTACGCTCCCATAGCGGGTATCACGCAATTGCGGCAACTCTGCAAGTCTTCCTGACATCCCCGCGCAGCTCAAGACGGAGGTGCTCTGGCACGGCTGAAAGCATCACATAAAACCTCAGACTATTAAAACAAAAGAGGAAAATATGGCTTATTAAAACCAAACTTTTTAATAGCTTGAATAAATCTCAGACTCGCACAACAACTGACTAAGTCACGCTTACTCACGGCCAACTCCCCCAAATGAACTATCCAGAAGCAAGTTGCAGGTCTCCTCCTTGCTATGAACAAATCATTTTTCTACTTTGAAAACGAAGGCTGCACAGAAAAGCAACCTCGGTGCGTTGCGTTCCCAAAGGTTAATCTGATTTGCTGAGCCATCTCTGAATTATTAATGATTAGCGCTCTGGTTTCTATTAAGGAACGAGCATACACGTAGCAACCATTACGCCAGCAAATCTTTTAAGCCAGCACAGCTCACGTCTATGAAGAAGCTCGTCCGACTCCTGGCCTGCTCGGGCCACAGGGAAATTTAATTATTTAGGTTTCTCAGCTGCTGCATAAATATCAAATGTAAAACATTAGTTCATAATTGAAATGCTGCTGCTCAGCACAGGGCAAGAGAAGCTGCATCAGCAGGGAAGAATGAGACGAGGCTGGCCAGCGCAAAGAGGTACGCGGGAACGGGGGCTGAGCTACTCCCGTGAGCTGATTCCCCTTGAAATTAAAAAAAATAAAAATATTTAAAAAGTGGAAAAAAAAGTGAACTTCAGAACGGATCAATCCACAAGACTTTTCCTGAGCATGAAACAGCCTTAAAATATTGCCAGGAGAGTCCAAGCAGCTCCAGTTCACAAAGTGACTTAAAGGCCTGGACTTATCACTTATTAATCTCACATCAATTAAATAAGAAGCACTACTAAACTGGAATAGAAAAAATTGTAAAGCCATCACGTTGCTATTCACTGCTATGATATTCCACTACTTTATTTGCATTCAGCAAATCCATGAAGAATTGAGGAAATGGGAAAACCTATTATCCTAGTGCAATTCCCAATACAAGGGAGGAGAGGCTACGACCTAATACATCAAAGTAAAAATATACTTAATTGGTTTCGATCATAGCTTTCCAAAATACTTGTTTTTATTCAGCTTTGAAAGCAACACATGTAGGAATAAACTTGTTCCGTGTTCCTGTCCATACATATAAAATGCGTAAGTGCATCTGCCCATACATAAACCCCAGCGTGTTTAAAGTGGTTTCATTTAAACAAGTTTTTCTTCATTTTAATTGTATCCCAATTCCCAGGAAAGTCCCTGTGACACAAGTTAGATTAAAAAAAAAAGTTTAAATCAACCATTTAATAAGGAAGCGACATTTAGTTTTTGTACTTTACTGTGGAAAATGGTAAACCTAATTACGAGGATATTAAACTTTGTAGCTGCTTAAATATACAACTGCATGGGTTCCAAGTTTAGCCAAGCTCTTGGTTTTGGTTGCAGTCAACATGTCTTAAGGGGTCTCGTCCAGTATCAAGCACTCCAGTATCCAGGATCAAGCACTCAAAAAACCCTATAAATGCAAAACTAGATTCAAAATAATTATTTAAATCAAGGTTTCCTGCTTTTCCATGCTGATTATCAGCACAGGATTTCTCTGTAAATAGCAGCATGATTTTGTAGCTTGTTTGAAACGCAAAGCCGTGCCACTCCTCTGATGAGAGCATGCTGGTACACATGCTTGCATGGGGCAGGCAAGCAGATTTGCCTATTTATCGAGTGATTGTAATCACGATGGTCCGTCAAGATTATTTAGTTCCTTGAGCCATAGTAAGCACCATCCTAGAGAAAAGTTTGTTGGTTTTGTTTGTTTGTTTTAAATTAAGAGAACAGTTCAGAGGGTCGCTTGATAAAACCGTGCATGGGAGAGACACCTTTCTCAACTCAGAGACTCTTCTGTCAGAGTCCTTGATATCAATTACCTTCTTTGTCCAGCATTCCCTTACACAGCTATTTACCGGCTTTGTTCAGTATTAACTCCCTATAAGTGAAGATCCAGCACGAATGACATGAAATGCTTGTTTTCTGTTCCTCCTCGTGGGCACTATGAAAGGGAACATGTGCTCTCACAGATGGAAATCACTGCCTCCTGAAATAACACGCAGCTAAACCGAACCAAACTAAATACTCACGGGTAAGAGCGCTTTGAGCATTGATTTCAACAGCTAATTATTTCCATCAGTGCCTCTTCAAAAGAGGAGTTAAGGAGAACAAAAAAATCCATTTTTTAACTGACAAAACAGCAAAGCAACAGGAGCAAAGAGCATTTTAAAAGGCAACTTTGCTTTAACTTTAAGATGCATGCGTGGGTCCTCGACAGGCACAAAACCCAACTCCCCTGGGACCGTGCACGTTGCTGGCTGCCTTCTTCCAAGCAGCACGGTTGGGCAGTTCATCACTCCTGTTCCCACCAGGCTTGTGCAACGATGCTTTCTCCTTGTCAAACGGCATCTTTCCCATCCTCCAACCCGCCCCCCCCCACCACACAAAGGGCAATAGGATTCAGTTTGATTTCTGACCATCAAGGCCAAATTTAGCAGACATTTCTTTCCGCCTCCGCGCAAGACATTTACCACATCATATCAGATTATCACAAACATTAAGTTGCATGTTTTGTCTAGACCAGCCCGAGGAGGTAACTTTGCTCACCAAATACGTATTCATCAACCCCTTCTCCTGTTTCTTATGGCTCCCGCTATGTCCAGGGGTAGAGAGCAATGGGTGTGAAAGCACAAACTGAGCCATGTCCTGAAGAGAACAGATTAAGGCTGCGGGAAGAACACAATTCCTTTCTCATATATCAGGTAATTAACTTTGTGTTACTTCAGTTTTATTTCCTTGTTTTCAGAAGCTGAAATATCAGAGAAGCTGACATTTGGAAGAGCGCAAGTTAGCTCTGGAAAGCTGCAAGCTAGCTATATTTTGGAGGAGTATTACATTAAACCATCTGGCAGGACTGTCAGAAACACTTACTGATATCTAGGGCTATTGCCAATTGTATGCCAATGAAAGATACGGGGAGCACTAGCCAAGGAGAGAAATAAGTAAACATACAGCAGAAGATAGTCATCTTTTGAGGCAACTCCTGGAGATGAACATTTTGTCCCCCAAACACCAAAATCTCATTCAAGAGAAGAGACAGGAACTCACTGAGCACCTGGGACACCAGGGCATTACACTTTTCCAGCTCGCAAGTCAGCGTGAACTTTTTGAGGAAGAAAGGTGGAAGGGTACAGTAAGTGACCACAATCCATGGCTAGACTACCTCGTGAGAAGTAAAAGAAAGAAAACATAATGTTAGGATAGGGGATTAAAATAATGAGCACATTTGTGAGAATCTGCCCGAGGGAAAATAGTTTAGAAAATTAAAAACTCCATAGTAACAGACTGAAAGCTGTTAACCAACATCTAATTAATCACAAACTGCAATTCCCACAACAAAACATTAAAGGAATTACAAGCAGGAGAAAAATATTCAGGCAGCAATCAAGCTTACCCAGACCAAAACAAGTACTAAGAAAAAAAAAATTAAAAAACCACCATAGTGATGATACCTGAACAGAAAGAAAAACTTTTGACAAAACTATCAGGACTTTACTGCAAACAGCCAAAGACAAGGTTATGTTGTATACTCTCAGGTTTTGGGTTTTTTTAATGTCTAGCAGAAGGCAATCTCTAGGACCCCAGCCTCAACTTAAGTATAAAAAAAAAAAACCCCTGTTGGCAACAAGCAGCCATTGGGCTGTGGTGAGCACAATCACATTGCATGCTGGCACAAGCAGCGCTCGGACATTTTAGAAGCACAGGTTAGTCTCTGGCTACAGTCTGCCCTTACACTAGCTGTCAGAGGGCACAGTCACTGCAAGCTTGCCCGATTTCTGTTACTCTCCCTCTACTCCAGCCTTTAAATCTGCTAATGCAGATCCTGCGTCTCGCCAAAAGGTCCCGCAGAGCTGCCGCAGCTGCGTGTTTCCTGCCCCTAGTGCTACACAGGGCTTTCGCCATCCAAAGTCCTGCTTGTTTGAACAGTGAGGAATCAAACATTTGGAGAACAGCAACTTTTAAACAATCGTTAAGAAAGGGCTTCTCATCTTTCTGTGATTGTAGTAATAATTGAAACATTAGACACCTGTCTCTCAGTCTCATTTGCCCATCAACAAGTTCCTTTTTAAGCCTGCCATAACTGTCCTGTATACTTAGACCTCTCCTCACAAAGTGTTCACTTGGATATGGTTCTTTTGGGTCCATTTGGGGCTCTTTTTGCTTCTTCTCCACACTTTTAAAGTTAAAGCCTTACAATCACAAAGTAAATTGCAGAGGAAGAAAAGTCAAGATGCTGTAAATGCTGAAATAGCCCCATGTCCAACAGACCAACCTCCCTCTAGGGACGCCTATGCAACAGGATCGCCTCCTGGTGTGGGCTGGAGAGCTGATGAGTCAGATGATCAGAGGAGAGCAGGAGAAAACAGAAGTTAGGCTGCTGGACAGTCTGGAACAAGTCACCTGGAAATGTCAAAACCAAACATAAAATAAAAGGCAAGACAGTGCAACTGCTTTATGAGGAGATTTCTTTTTATTAAATAGAAGGTTTCAAGCCCTGAATCTTGAAAGACTCTTAAGACTACATGAAGCTAGGCAAAACAAACAAACAAACCAAAAGGACCTGATGATCCATGGACCCAAACCTCTACACTTATTTAACATAAAATAAGCTTTGCTTATTTTATGTTAAACAGATGTTTAACAGATGGACTCAACTGACACCTATGGAAACTGATTTTGCACATCCTCCTATGCTGTGTGTTTATCTGAACAGGAAATATATTCCAGTATGATGCAGAATAGAGACCTCAGCTTGGATCTCAACATCCCAGAGCAAAAGACCAATAAAACAACCCCAAAAAACCAACCACCCCCCACACACACAAAAAAGGGACTCTAGGATTATATAGCACTCACCAGGATCTCTTTATTGAGAAAGTTCAGAGTTCATTCAAGGTCTTTTGCTCATTAAATTGTCATCTTAACACTGACAAGGTACAAGAGGAGGCATTTTAGATTAGATGTTAGGGTAACAGCAGGTACAGGCTCATGGAAGAAAAAGACCGTAGCTTTTCTTATCAAAACAGTTTTGATTACTAGCAGAGTTGATATTTATCACAATAATTCTACTCTGGAACTTACTAGACTAATAGGTCGTTTGAAAGCAACCTTTATAATAAAAACTGTGATGAGTTTGACCAGTATTTTCAAAGTGAAAGTCAACATTTCCACTTAAAAAACCCCACTGCTCTACTGTTTCAGTCTAATGGGTTGGTCTGCGGGAAAAATCTGGCTGCATGATGAAGTATGAAAACCACATGGCTAACAGAACTACCGATCATCAGTCTGGAAATGTTTAAACCCCCTCAGATCTTCCTGTTCAAGCAAAGCAGGAAACTCCAAAACATACAATTAGGATAAGAAGAAAAAGATTAAGAAAAGGAAATCTGGAAATTGGTTTGAGGGATTATAAAAAAAAGAATCAAATGCTTCCTTTGAGTAGCTACAGTCTTAAACACAGTCTCCGACTCATAAACACAAAAGGAACATTATTAACATGCAGAGAATTTAACTTTCAAGTGCTGACCTGAAAATGTGATTAAAACCACCTGTGACCACAGGTGCCTATTGCCTATCTGGCTTGCCTTTGTAATTTAGTAAAAGACAGTAGTTCCTCTCAAGTTTTCAAAACAAAACTCAAATACTTCAAGGCCATTTGATGTTGCCACTCCTAATTTAGGAGAGATGGCTGAAAAAACACTTCTTGGTCCTCACTACTGCCTTTTAGAAAATAAGAGCGCTGGATAGGAATGCCCACACATAGAATCTCTCTGCATCTCAAAATACTTCTGCCTTCTGCATCTTGGGTAAGCAGAATATGGAAAGCTCATTAGCAGATGACATAGCGGACAAGTCTTGAGCCACGAACTTCTCTCACTCTCTGGCAGTGGCGCAGGATGTTGAGGATCCTATGGAAGCGCTTATCCACTTTCAGTTGAGTGAACTCTTTGATATCAGCCTCCACAATAAAAAATTCACCTGGAAAACAAATAAATGACTTTGCTATAGAAATGCCTATGTTGTAGGATACACTTATTTCACAACAATACAACCTCTTTTTAACAGTTCCGCACACTGCTGAAGACAAATACAATCAGCAGTAGGCTGGCCTCACACTATCTCAGGAACTTTGTTCTGCTTTCTAAATTTGTCATCAGAAAGAAGAACTGCCTACCTTCCCATTAAGTTCAGCTACCCTGCATCGTCCACAGGCCCCATTCAGCAAGGTCCGTCTGTTGTCAGCTGTATCTACTAACATCTCTCAAACCATCCATGCTCCTCTATCAAGGTATAAAGTCTGTAGCAGTCCAAAACACCACCCAGGGCCAGATATGAGATGTTCCACAGATGTGCCAGAAGATTTGGGGTAGTAGAAAGTCAATTGACAGCACACCTTGAAGAGCCTTGATGCCTAACAGTAAACTTCTCTTTGAGGCCTTGCCCATAGGTGTTCTGCTCTTAGGGACATCCAAAGCACTGACCTGAGCAAAACCAAAGAGATGCTCAGGGTCTGCTTAAAGATCACAGCACAGCTTTACAGAGAAAGGCATCATGCTTCAGCGTTTCAGTCATGGAACACAGTTGAGCAGCAGCGTCATTTGAATCCCAAGTAATTGCTTTGCAATGTCTGAAATAAGCTGTGGCCTGATGATGTTCTCTCAGCAGGCACTCAAGTTCTGGAATTGGCCTTTGGCAAGTAAAAGGAAGGAGCCCTGCATACATCGGAGCTACGCAGCCCACCATTCCCTTGACTGCCATCAGATTTGGAAAAGAATAATTCTTCTTTAGTTAAGAAACTGCAGGAAAAAGACTAACCACTTGGAACGGCACCCTCCCTGTGTCTTTAAGAAAATGGCATAGGAAGGTCCTGTATCAGAGCTGGCAGCCCATCCCTTCTTGTAGTCGATTAACTACTTCTGAAAGGCAATTCTCATTATCAAGTGCTTGTAAGAAACCAAGGCCTTGACTGGAGTTAAAGCATTTAAAATGCCTGCAACAGAACCCCAAGAGAAAGTCCCCACAAGCTAACAGTAGACAGGAGGATGGAAGGAGTTATTCTAGCACTCCATAGCTATATTCACTGGCTGTGATTTCATATTCAGTCTTTATACACTGCTCAGATCAGAGATAATTATAGATCTAGCAAAATGACTGTTCATTTAATACTTCCTGTAACATGGCATAAGGTTTTAACCACGCATCTTCACAAAACCGTAAGAATGAAAAGCAATCCGAAACCAGGAACATGCTAATTAAGGCATAAGGAAGAAATGTCCAATTATCTCTAAGGAGATTAAGTCAAAGGAGATAACAGTATTCTGCAGTATCATGCTTCCAAGTCTTCTGAGAAAGAAGTCACAAGGCTAGGGGTGTTCTAGCTTGGAAAAAGAGGATAGGATTCTCCCTCCTCCTTTTACCCTTAAAATAAGGCAGAGGCAACATCATCTTATCTAAGATGGAGCACCTCTTCTTTATAGAAAGCTATCGGCAAGTCCTTCCAGTTTAACCAGGGAGAAAGTAGCTGATGCTAGCTGGAACGCTGAAGATGCCAGGAAAGCTTTTGTTTATTTATTAAACAAGTACAATGGAGGTTTACAGAGGCAAATCTATGGTTTTTATGTAAACATTTCATCTTTAAATTTCATCTTACGAGTGATCTAACAGGACACGCACTCCACTCTGAAGGAGCATCCAGTGATGTGATGGCCATTAGAACTAAGGTCCCAGAGCGCTGTTTATAGGCACAGGTTCCCCTAAACATTGCTGAGAGCTGAAGAATAACAGGCCATGTTTTCTCACAGACTGCGCCATTTTGAGAGTTGGTGGCACAGATATCTAATAGGAAGTAGAATCTTCCAGAGACAATAAACGCCAAAAGCTGGAAGTCTTCCCTCAGATGGGAACTATACTGGAATCTCAACAGAGCTTGCAACACTGCCAAATTCACATACAGATGAGAAGTGGAAAGTTTGTTTACTACTAAGAGGAAAAAAACCTGTGTAACTGCTTAAAATATAACTACAGTTGGATAGAGACCATTTGCAATTTCCAGTAATAGGACAATACCCCTAAACGGTGTTAGGAACCCAGGGAAAACCTGCATACCGGTTTCGCAGTCTGTTACGTCTAGGGGAGCATCATAACATCCTGAATCTGTGCAGAATACGATTTCTTCTTCTATTTGCCGAGAATTACGGGCAGCAGCATTCAGCATAGCAGGATCTTTTTTATGAAGAAACCAGAGCTGGCTAAAGGGCAGTGGTTTGGTTGGAAACAGTAGGTCCGTGCACTAAATAACTAGTTAAACTAACTGAATCACCACCTTACTGGCTGGGAAGTTACTCTGGTAAACCAGGCAGCATCTTTTCTCATCCTGAAATCAGAGGAAGAGGTCAGCTGGCAATCAGCCCAGTCTGAGAAACTGTGGGAATCCTAAGCAGAGACACTCACAGCAGAAATTTAAGCAAACAAATCAATGAATGCACAACCTCATCCTGAAAAATGCAATGGATAAAGACATTTAATCATTTTGTGCTGGCCAGATAAGAACTGCCTGACAGCCTGCCAGACCTTTTCTCTGAACTTTCTAGATGATTAGTCACAACAAACAAAAACAAAACAAAAAACCCTACCACATACACACACACACACTCTCTCTCAGATGCTGAATGTCCTAGTTTCCTAACTGAACTTTCCAACATAAACAAGAAAATAAAGACTGTCTCTCAGGTACTTGAAGAAATGAAAAGCCTCAACTTTTCAGACTTTCAGACAAAAAAATACTTTCTGGTAGAAAGTTATCTCTGACTGGTTGTAGCTTTCTCAAGTTGCTAGAATGGCTCCTTCATTGCAGCAGAGGCTGCTGTGGATCACAGTGCAGACTAAGCAGCGTTCCAGGCCTAGGAGGGCCCTTCTAGCGTTCAGCCTCTCCTCTATAGCCATGGGCTCTAACTCCTTACTCTCCTTACTATTGTCCTGAGGACAGTAACAGTTAAACCAAAAAGATACTGTAAGTTAAAAAAGATGAAGCAAGTATTTTAAGAAATCCCAGATTAATATGAGCCATTGTTAGACTGAAGCAGAACTTGTCTAGAAAAAAAAACTCTCCGAGCCCAAATCAGAAGCCAGTCACGTGAAGTAGTGTAGCTGCATGCCTTTAGCATGCTTTTATTAAAGTCCTTTACAACACTTCCTTTCATATGACATATTTATCCTATAGGTCTCAAAAGAAAAAACGTGCCAGGCATGTCCATCATATCAGAATTCCCTCCCTACAGAAGAGATGCATTTAGAATCTAGAAGTTAGTGATGTTATCACCATACCATAAATACTGAGAGAGTCTTGATCAGTGACAAATCCAAAGAAAGGAAGAAGAAGTCGTAATTTGTCATAAGGTGACTTTTGAGTACCCAGTGAATGTGCTTAGGGCAGAATGTTCTCGCATTCTGTCCAGGGCAAAATCGAGAGGCGGGCGCTAAGGTGTTGACAGAAAAAGAGTTCTCTTTGTCAGACAGAAGAGAGTTTGCTCCACGCTTTATGTCTGAACTTGGAAATATGAGGGCATTCTAAGGACATGGCCAAGCTTGGTATGTGCAGTACAGCCCTCCAGCAATAATTACATACTTGTTCTCAGAAGGAAAGGAATGTCAAAAAAGGAGATTTTAATATTAGAGATTTACTGTGCCACATATCTTTGGAAAGACTAACCTGTAAGTACAACGTGCTTTTAAATTGAGACATTTAGGTGCATTTTCACTCCCTATGTGATTTTAGGAGGAGAAAACTTCTTAAGGTTATCAGACAGCCCTGTCTCTTCCACAAAGCCACTGCAGCATGACTTGATTACCCAGATTTCCCAGCTTCAGACCAAATTTTTAACAGTTCGTGTCCATTCTAGCTTAAAAACTGAAAACAGTTTATGCAGTTTGGTTATCAAACTAGGAGTTTCCAGAACTTGTAGTGATTCCAAATTAAATCTTTGTGCACTCAAAGTTTTTGCTACAACACACCATGAGAGTGACATGTTTTCAGTGAAAACATACAAAAAGTAACCAAATCAGTTATGGGAAAACTCTTCAGTCACAAGGACAACCCTTGTTGCTACACTAGAGGACTTTATCCAGAAGAGGTGACTGGATTTTATACTGACTACCCAGTTCTGTACAGTAATAAGACATTTATATTCCTTATGGCCTAGAATCTGATCTGGAGATTAATCCCATTTCTCTTGTCATCCCCTTATATCAGGGGACAACCAGAACTTTCATTGCTCCAGACTGTCAAAGTGTTGTTCAGCCCCTGTAGGGGACAGGAATTCTTCAGGGCCAAATCTGATTTAGACTGTGGCACTCCGTGCTGGGAAGGGAAGGAAAGCCCTGCTAAGTCTACAGATTTTTATTTTTTCCCCTGTTCTCTGTCTGAGAATAAGCAATAGCAGGTGTTCTAAAATTTTTCAGTACTAATGGTTTTAAACACTCCCATGGATTAAACCATTCCACCAGCTACCAGAGTGCCTGGATGGGCTATTTTCTGAGAATAAGATGCTATAAGTTACACTATAACATGAAAAGCACGTGCTGTCATTAGTCATTCAGTATCTTGTCCAATATTTTTTATACTTGTGCTGCAATACCCAAATGCTATGAATTTGCTACTAACAAAAGAAAAAGAAAAAATACCTTTTGTATCCTTAGTTTCTTCTTCCAGGAACCTGTGGTAGAGATTTCTGACTGCTGCATTCATAGATTTCAAAGGCTGATGCAGGATCTTGTACTTGCCCACCACAGCCTTGTTCATATCTTGAACAACTGCATTAATCTGATCATATGTTAAACGACCTTTCATATACCTACAAATAAAAATCCATAACCAGAAAGTCACAAATGAAGTTCCGTGTTTATTTTTCTCTTTCATCACCCATAATTGAACATGGTATTCCTAGTTAGAGGCGGTTTCTTCTGCTTTATGTTAATGAATAAACATAGTAGTTAATTTTGTTCATTTCCTTGATTGTTTAATAATGTTGAAAAGCCAGAAAGATGAAGCATTAGAAAGCTACATTAAGAAGTAAAAGATATCCAGTGCTTAAGCTGTAAGGAGCTTTTCAAAATGGAATAAAGGTTGCTTTTATAGAGTACCACTTAAACTACAAACGCAGAAAACACGAGCAACTCTGCAGAAAACATAACGCGAGCTAAAACTGAAATTAAATGTTTCTGCCCAAGAGTGCAATTTGGTTCATATTATAATCATAAATAACCTGTGTTTGATCTTACAGCCATTCCTTTGCGGTTTTTTGAAGAAATACCAGTTTTGTGTTGTTTTCTGTATTTTATTGTGCAGCCTACTGAGCTATACAGACACAGTTCTGCACTACCAACATCCGCTTCTGAACTTTCAGAGCATTTCATAAAACTAGTACTAAAATAATAAGATCTGTTGATAACAGCCTAGAGGTACAGGAAGCACAGAAGATAAAAACAAAGTGATGTGGAAATATTAGAACACTGGAATATTTGCAAGTAAGGCTATTCAGCATTTATAGATGTAAAGGCATGCATTCAAGGAAAAGGAAACATGCTACAAACTGAGAAGCCATTATATAAAAAGGAAATGTGAAACTCATATGACAAGCAGTAAGCTAAATACAAAACAAAACTCCAGAAAACACTGCAGTAAGAGCCAGGGCAACTTTGCAACTTGAGTTATCCTGTGATCACCATTCAGTCGCTACAACAAACCAAACTTGGCTGTTTGCATTTGGTTTCACTATCAGCTTGCAGAGGTGTGGAATTGAGAAAAGTGTTACAATTCACTTTAAGAATGAATGGGGTTCTTTAGGTCAGGACATCAGGCAGCTAAAAGCTGTAGGACAATAAGACTGAAAAGATCAATGAACAGAAAATTCTTCCCTCATTTTAATCAGAATGGAAAAACTCAATCTTTGGAAAACATACAAAGAATTTAACGCACAAGTAGCTAATCAATTACAAATTCAATATTCCAAACTAGAACGTGGGCAGGCATTCTACAATTGCCAACTAAAAATAAGTGCTTGCTGTAGATTTTAATAATAGCCAGGCCCTGCTGGGGAGACAGGTCTGCATGAGGTGTGTAAAAACTGAAACCAAAGCAATTGCTCAGATTTTCAGACTGAATTGCTACTTACTTATTTGCAGCCGGTTTTCAACTTTTTTGATATTTTGATTAATCCAGATTCAAAGTTGGAGGTGCAGCCATTTTTATGAAAACGCTCTACTTGGCACACGTAACATCTTTTCAAATAAAAGCAGCGCTACCACCCCTGAAATGCAGTCACACTCAGCATAAACAAGTAACACAGCCTATAACCACAGAAGGGCTTTGCCTGTATACATTAACTGCTATTTATTGCTCTATCTGCATCCCTTAACCTATTTATAAAGTCACAGGGGAACGTGCAGAGCTATGAAGATTAAGGCCAGAGGTATAAAATACCTATATTTAAGTTCCTGTGCTCCCACTATCAATAGACATACAGCGAATACACTTAATAAAGCCAAGAGAACACCTCAGCTCACCCTGACGCAGAAACAAAAGAAGCAGGATTCGGTTGCCTAAACCTCAGAACCGAGCGCTCTTTGAGAGGCCCTCAGGCATCCAAGATGCTCACACGGAGCCAGCAGATGTGCTGGGGTTTACAGAAAATTCAGGAACTAGAGATCTGGCAGTACATGCTAAGGCACCTCCAATGGCACCAGACAGCTCTGCTTAGGCAACTGCAATACGCTATTAGCAGCTAGGCAGCTGAGCCATTTTCTGGTTTCACCGACTGTACTGACTGACATTCAGTGACAAGAGTGGGAGTGGGGCCACTCGGTGAGCGTGGAGACACCTGTGTCACAGACACTTAAATGTAGGCACCTTAATCTGAAACTAAATTCTGTTAAAAAGCAACAGGAATTTTTCTTCTGTGCATAACTGTAAGGATCACAAAAAATCCAGCTGCTCCACAGTCTTCTCAGGTTGCTATCCAGCCATGGTTAGCAAACCCATATATGCTGACTTTTATTTCAGTCCATACATACACTAATATAAAAATACAAAGTTGTGAAGTTCCAAATTCATCCATTTAATTTAGATTTTAAAATCTGCTTCACTATACCAAAAGCAAACACATTCAAACTTTTTTTTTTTAAAAAAAAGTGACCCTATTTCTTTTTTTAATCCGCAGAAGCCCTTTTCAAAACATTTGATTTTTTTTTTTTTCCATAGGTATGAAAACCAAAGCACAGTGCTATGTTCTTCAAAGAAAATAACAACATCAATACATCACATATATATCACTGGAAAAAGAGATAAATCTCCTAATGGCCAACCCTGCTCCCTCAAAAATGCTTAGACTAAAAGAAACATATATTCCCCCAAGTTACCATCTTCTGAGACTTTAGAGTTATAATGAATGTGCAGATTCTAAAAATATCTTAAGCAGTAAGAATTTTAGAGACAGAATAAAGCAAGCATTTTTCTTTGCCTTGAATTCAAAGTTAACTGAGACATCTACTGTGCAATTTCCTTTTTCTTCCTCCAAAAAGTGTCTCTCTGCAACAGATTTGAAGGCTAAAATAATTTGCAAGTTTCTTACTGTGCGAGAGCCTTCTATTTGATCAAGATGCTCCACGGCTGCACCTTAACACAGCATGCACCTTTGTTAAATACCTGGTGCAGAGTTCTAAAAATATGAAGTTACTGAAGACTGTATACCCCTTTTAGTGCCCTAATGATGTTAGGAAATAAATTCTCCTTTACTTTCAGCACAAAGAGGGTGAAAACCACCTAGATTTTTTAGTTACAATCTACCACAGCTGTGGTAGGAAGGGAGAGAGGAATGAGACTTGTGGCTGATTAAAAACCCATGATACCCAGCTGGTAAGGGATTTAGACACATATGTGATGCATATGCACAGTTGTGCTTTATTAAGTCCCTCAGACAGGCTTAGCATAGGCACAGTCCTGTACTAGCACAGCTACGCGGCTCCAGGACCAGAGCTGCATAAAAATGCAGTAGTATCCCTTGTTACTACTGCCAGCAGGTATAAAGAGATCCTACTTCAGAACCAGTGCTGACCTGGAGAACTGGGATATGAACCCAATTCTCATTCTTCTAAGAGAATATGTTAGGTGTGAGAAAATTTGGGTCACAAACATTCGCTGCTTAGATTTGATTAAATAGCATGTGAAATTGTGAGCTTAGCAGACTCCCCCAATCTTGTATTACAATACTGCCAGGCAACACAAAAAACTGGTAGATTAATAGATCTCTTTAAATTCATGTAAATCTTCCTCCACAGAACAAACATGCTTCTCCCATCTGAATAAAAATATTTCTGTAGCCCCACGAGCACAGTCTAAGATGCAACCTTTCTAGAAACCAGCAATTAATATAAATATCCAGCTTCCCCATTCTCCCCACTCACGAACAGCAGTGGAAAACCTTCCACTTTCAAGGATAATGAAACACTTTAAGGGGTTATCAGGGAAGGTCATAGCTTTAACTGGAGGTTAAAACAACATCTGGCTAGAATGGTCTATGTCTACTTCTCTTGCCTTAGCAGAGATAAAGACCAAAAGTTCCCATGCTCCAGCTTTACCTTTCCAAAATTTTATCAGGAGAGAAGTACCTAAGGGATTAAATCCACCAAACACTAGAGATGACCTGCAGAATAAAAATACCAGGTGCATGCACTTTTAGGAAGTAACCAAGAGTCCTTTATTATTAGCTCAACATTCAGGCTCCTTCATTTTTTGGATCGAGCAATTTGGTGGAAGAAAATGGACACTACTCACCTGAAAATTTTGAAAGCTATAGGAAAGATTATTTGAAAGTCTCAAGTAAAACACAGACTCAAAAAAAAATTCTTACTGAAACAAGTGTTGTCAGGGAACACACCGAATCTAGAGTCTAGATAACAATTTAGCCTTAGGCATCAACAGAATTTTCTCATTTTTTGCAGAAATATTTGTCATTGTCCCCAAAATGCCATTTAAGAAAAGTCATTCCTACATGACAGACTTCAGACAAGGCTATCTATTAATCAGGTCCTGATGGTAGGGGAAAACACCCACAGCTTTCTATTCAAGAAATTTGGGATATTTCAATGGGAGGTGTTTTTTGCTTTTAACAAGTCTGATTTATTTTCCTGTCTCAAAACAGATTGATAAGTCAAGACTTTAAGTTTTCAGAAACCAATAGTCGGGTCAAATGAAAACAGCATTTATCATTATTTTTCCTTTTAAGCGTAATCATACCCTCCATCTTATGAGATGATGGCTTTTTTTTTTTAAATGTCAGTTCTCAAAACAAGAAGAGAACCTGTCTATTAGCTAACATTTCTGTTCATACAATTAAAGTGACTTTTGAGATAAGAGGTTTGGGTTTTAACTGATTAGTTCTGATCTTCCCAACATATAGATAAAAAAATAACCTAATTAGCTCTATTCATGTTATTTTCAGGTTTGCCAGTACTGCATATAAAATATTTGGAGCTACAATCATGATGTTTCATCCTGTGGAACATTTAAAATTTCAAAACATCTCTGTCAGTCTCAGTTCTGCAAAAGCTCACTTTCCCAAACCTACATTTGCCACCCAAATTGGCATGACAGGGTCTAAGAAAAGCCATGCTTACTTACGGAGGAACACTTTCAAATTCTGCTGCAGTTATTAAGGGTGCTTCTTTAATAAGCCTTGGCTCTTTTGTAGGTTTCTTTGCACGTTCGGATTCTACAACTTTTGTTTGTTCTTCACATTTCACAGTTAGCCCAGTGATGCTGCAAAATGAATGAATATTAAGTGTATAAATAGCAGATAAGTAGTAAAGAGAATACCATATTATCAAGTCTGTTTACTCACAGACCTAAGTTCCAACCCATCTGTTAGGCTGGGTGAACACAATTCACCATCTTTCCGGAAAGAAAAATAAATAAAGCAAGCCTACTCCATTTCAAATTGCATGCTTTAGCTGACTTCATTACAGCTCTTCATTTCTCTGCTAGAGAGGCTGCTAGCAGGTGAACTGGCAGCAGTCCAAATGCAGCACAGAGCAGTTAAGAATTCAGTGTACCATTACATTTCACAGAACATGAGAACTCGCTTTTTATCAGATGAACCACAGCACAGAGCTGCAGCCTAACAGGCAGATTTGAAATACTTCATAGCTCTTTGAAAGAAGTTCAAATCTTGGGAAGCCTGACTCATCCATTAATCTTTTGAAGCAAAGAAATCCAACACCATCCAGCAGGCTGGGATTTTTTTTAATTTTTTTATTTTTAAGGCAAGATCCCAAAAGCTGAAGAAATTCCTGCTTTGAGCGATTATTAGAGCATTATTTTTATAAATTCACCCTTCCTCCAAACCCTCAGCTTAGAGCCTCAAATGCCGAGTTATTTGCCAGCCACCCACCTAGCTGCTCTCCTACTCATCGGTAGAAGGACAGCAAAGAGGATGCATTTGGCCAAATTCACCGTCATCTGAATACAAGGACATTACTGGGCTGTGACGTGCAACAGAAATAACTAAAGCAGTACCGAGCTGACCTGTCACATAGAACTGCTCCTCTACTTCGATCTAACCTTCCCACAAGAAGAGATCTTTGTTTGACATGGGACCCTACAGTCAGCAAACAGCACAGCAGTGCCTCTGTTGACCTGAGGGCCGGGATTTGATGTGTCACTTGATGTGACACCCTCAAACCCAGTGTCCCATTTCCCAGGGAAGACAACTGCAGTGCGGAGGACAGCGAGTGCCACCTGCTGGACTCCCAAACTTGCTGGTCCGTGACACAGGGACAGGGGAAGCTCTGCTCCGTGCGGTGCCACAATGCAGAGCCCTTCTGAAATCCAGGACGCCAAGAGTTAAACTAATTCAGATGTAAACATCTGAAAAACAAGGTGAGGCCCTGCACAAAACTACTCCTGGCACCCTGGAGCTAGCACGAGTTGCAGGGAATGTCAGCAAAGAAGAAGGAAAGGGAAGGGTGGGGATTTTTGGTGGTGCTGTAGGTTGGTTTGGAATCGAAGGATAAACACAAGGACCGAGGGAGGCAAATTTGCATCTTAAAACTTCACTCCTCCTGTACATTCCAATCTCCTGCCATCCTCCTCACTGCAACAAAGCTCTTATCTTTTTCTAGATGGTTCCCCACCCCGAGGTACTTCTGCTTTGGGTTCCTCCCCACTACCTTCCCTGTACATTGCCGCAGTGAGATGGTACGCATGCAGCTCACTGCTGACCTGGGCCACAAAAACAAAGAACCGAAGCTCATATTCAAAATCTGGGTTTGGTGTAATGAGAAACCGCTCTCTCAGTAAACATCTGGAACACAAAGGGCTTAGATACACTGAACTTGCTTTTTATTTCAGTGAGATTCCTCCGGTAAATAAGAACATCAAAACCAAGAACACCGGAGAGAAACAATAGCTAAAGCCATGAATTGTTCAATTCATCTGTGTGGGCGTTTTCATTCCTTCTGAGATTTGAAGGCCTGTCTCACCAGTGTTCAAGTGCTCGCTCTGCTTTCTGCATTACTTATCTCATGATACTCACTCAACAGGCAATTAGTACTCAGCTCCCCAAGCATTTTGCGACATAGAGGACCAGAAACGGAGAGGGTCAACAGGTGAAGGTTTGGGGAAGGGGACTGAAGGCCCATTTACACCAATACAGATGGGTTCTGACCAATTATGGTCTGTCGGGCACTGACAGAACAGCAGTTGTAAGCTGGCAGAGCACAATCTGAAGAAAATTATTAGAAAAACTTGCTTAGTTTTACATGTGTGGTTCTGTCTAGAAAGGGAAGGACCAGCTAAACTTGTATCACAATTAACTCCTTGATCAAAAGCAGGACAAGACTGGAAGTGAAACCAACATCCCAAAGAATCTTTTTGGTATCAGAGGTGACACAATCACTAAACAAGCTGCATTTGCATCTAAGCAATTTCTAGGAGCTGACGTAAACTTAAGACAAAGGGTTTTCCTAAATTAAGAAAGTTATGAAAGGAAGGCAGAACCCCAGTGATAACTGAAGAACTTCCATTCTTTCACACATACGCACACACAAATAAAATGCAACATCTAAATTGAAAAGGAAATTGAAAAGGAACAAGATGTCTCTAGACACATTTTAGGAGGCTGAGGGTTCACGTCTAAAGGGTAGCATTCAGAAAAAAGCTTCTGCACAAGCCATCTCTCTACCAGCTAAGACTAGTCCACTTTTTAATACCAGTAGTACCTACACCGATGAGAATATTGCTACACACTATCTAAAAATCACAGTTCATTTTTCTCTTCTGTAGCCTTGTTTCCACATCCTTAACCTTTTACTTTGCTGGAATACACCTGTAATGTTTTCAGCCTGAGGGTTGTCTGGCATTAGGAGCAAGACCAGGTAAAGCTGATAGATTCAGGGCACATATTGGAAGCACTGAATTCAAATAGACTGATGCATTGCCTTCTGATAAGCTACAAGGGTGGAAACAAGTTCTGGGATCTCCAGATGTTAGAATCTAGAAGAGACCCCCATCTAGCATACACTAACATCACTCAAAAATAAAAAGCCATTCCAACAGGCCAGAGAAAGAGCTGACCACTCTGAGAAAACGCGTCAGAGTTATAATGTCTTAGAAGCCTTTTGAATAATAGCTATTGTTTCACATACTTGTGTCTCATTCTGTCACTTGAGCTACTTTATTCTGAACAGCTTCTTAGTACAGCCCTCTCAAAGGCAGGTGGATGTCATTGCTAGCCAAAATAAATGCCAGGCTGCTGCAGGGAAAGCAGAATAAAAATACCACAACCATGATTCAAATCCCCACAGAAAGATGATTGAGTTAGAGGATTTTTTTTTTTTTTTAAATGATATTTGGAAGGGCAGTGTTGAATTTCAGTTCTGGTGACCCAGCATTTGGATCACTACCTCACCCTTCAATCCTTAGGCACTGCAGCTATCAAATCAGTGTGTTTGCAATTCTAAAGCAAGGAATGCTCAGATTTAATCGAAGAACTAGCTTTCTACTATAATGTCACACCTGCCACTGTAAGCTTCCATCTGAACAACTTGGTGTTTTATAAAGGGATTTGTTAGGGTGCTAGCATGAGCCTGGTAGTGATCAGTCAAGAGCAAACTCCAGAATCAATACACATAACAACCTTAGCTCCCCAGAGTTCACAGTTAATATACAGTAAAAGGAGTAGAGCTGTACAATGCTGCAGCTGTACGCTGCCAGGAGCGGCCCAAGACATCCATATTCACGTACCACATACCAGCTCTGAGTTGGTTTAGGCAGATGGGGAGGAATGTTTTCACCGAGGTGCTGTGCTTCATTTTGATCTCTCTCAGCGGACTTCTGGAGCTCCTGAAATTAATGTTAGACTTCATAAGAAATCTGAAACTTAATGTCAAGCAAGTAAAATTACTTTACTGTTAGGGTGATGCTAAAATAATTTTTTAACTTAAGAGGTGTTCTTTGCTCTCTCCCCATCATCTTACCTCTTTGCCTCCTAATTTCCCCAAGAGCAACTAGAAAAGCTCAGAAAAACAAAGCTAAGAGTGAGAAAACATAAGCTTGACACTTTGAGGGCAAGGACAGACAGAGAAATTTGAGTGGGCAAGATGTAAATCTTTATCAATACACCCTAGCATGTCTCACAGGGGAATGGTGGTGGTGATGAAGAGACCGGAAACTCATCTACATTCCCCAAACACCACTTTCACAAAAGACTTAAACACATGAAGGCACTGCAAACACACACTACACCAACAGATAAAATATTCTAATTAAATCATTTTCATAGCTATTGCAAGGATGTAAAAATAGAACTGCTCTTTAGATCACAGTATCTAATATGATAAAGACATGCTTTCAATGTATAAAAATTTCATTTTTCAAGGTTTAATGTTCACTATGCTGGAGAGCTGCTTAATAAACCATCAGTAAGCCTGTTCCAAGGCCCAGTTCCACTTATAAGCAGCCTCATGCATCCAAACATATCAATTAGGATCTAGAAAAGAACAACTATGCATTTATCAAAGATTCCTTTGAATCTTTCAGTATTTTATGAACAGGAAAAAAAGATTACTTTTAGCAAGTTTTTCAGTTTTTCTTGCTGTTGAACTTCCATTTCCATTTTATTCAGGAGATCATGCAAGAGAACCATCTCATGTCCTATTTTACAGAGCATAGATTTGAGGGATGGTTCTTGACCTGTCAAAGAGAGAACGTTAAGCCAAAAAGCCAAAACACCTCCAACACAAAACCAAAATCCCATTTCCCTCCCCTCCACAAGCAGTGATCATCTAACTCTATGCTCCCCAGTCGCCGTATCTTCCCAGGAGAAGCAGCAATACTCGCTGGTCAAACAGTCAACCTCCTACTCCATACAGCCAACAGAGTTCAAAGCTGCTGCAGGAATAAAGGCCCCTCTCCAGCATGATGCTGGAAAGTGCTAAGCTACACCCACAACCTGCAGGTCGCAGGTGGAGGACACAGCTTTTAAACACAGCCTGGCTTTCACAACTGCTTGGCTGCAGCACCCTGTTCTCCTTCATGGTCTCCCTCCATTTAGAGGAGCTAGAAAGCTACTGCTCTCTTTGGAAACGGTTATAGTTCCTCTTCAAACAGGAGGTTAGCCTAGATGACCCTCCTAACTAACATTTCAATGATCCTTTGTAACGTCTATTTGTGCCTAGCAAAGGATTAGAGATGAACCTAAACAGTCAGATCAATTTCAGTACCTCAGTTTAAATAATTTTGCTACTCACTGCATGTTTACATCACAGTCAGGCACTCCTGGAATGCTAGAACAAGACACCTGTATAAACCTCCGTCTGTGCCTTTGCACATTTTTGTAATTAGGCTTAACATACTCGCCAAGATATTTTTTCTTCTCCCATCTGGAGCTTTCCCCACTAAGTATACAGAATATAGAGTGCATTGGCCACCAGTCTCCAAGTCCCTCAGAGGAGCATACTTTCACTTAGCTCATGTTTTCTGCTTGGCACCTGGTTCCCTGATAACGCACCCATTTTGCCATCCTTGCTCACTTTTTTTGTTGTTGTTTTTCTCTGTGTTTTACTTGATTTCCACTTCATGTTACAATCCTTGTCTAATTAGAGCATTCCTATTTCCTACCAGGAAATGCAAACCAAAACCTTCTCAATTTCTTTTACCTATGTTTCTTAATTGAAGAGTCTTTTTAATAGTTGAAATCTTCGTGTTGATGTGAAAGCATAAATCTTCCAGGTCTGAGGACGCCATATTCCTCTATTATCATACTGAGGGGAAATAAAAAAGAACGCAGTAATTTAAGAAAGACCTAAGTTGCAAATGCTAAGTACACAAGCAGAATTTTAAGAAGGACCCTGATGCATCAAAGAAGCAAAGGAGACTTAAATGAATCAGTAAATGTAGTAACTACTTCATATTTTACTAAATTGAAAACAGGACAGAAAGTACAAAGTGACTGGCATAGGACAAGACAAAGCAGTGCCCCGAACTCTGGAGATAAATGCAGTGTAACATCAGTACAACGATTCCTCATGAAACTGGATAAGTCTTTACTATAGTAAGGTGTTCACTACTAAAGGAGTTGGAAATTTACTACAATAAAGAAGAAATATCTGGTTTGTATAGAGAACTGCTATAAGGCTCTCTCAGGGAGCTTGGGTCAGATGATCAATATTTAAAGAGGTGGTTTAGGTTTTTTTTAAAAGACCAGTAAGTAAACAAAAGAAAATGTGCACTTGCTTGCTAGCAGAGCATGGAGGCACAAAAAGTAGCATTATATATCGGTTGCTCTTGTGTAAGTATACTCATTAACTCTATTATAGAAAATAATTGATAAAAAAACGTTGCTGAATTGCATCTTCCCCATCGCAGTGTAGCAAACCCCCATTTAATACTACTGCCTGCCAGCCCTTGTGTACGGCGCCCACCCCCCTCCCTCTGGTGGTTACCTCACACCCGAAAACGAAGCTTTGATTTTGCTCTTGGTTTTAAAATACTACGAGCTATCACGCTTGCTAAATTACTAAGTAGCGATTTGCCGATTTCCACCCCCTTCGGCGAAACCGTTACAACCCGCGCAGCCCCCGCCCTCCCTTTTACCTCACGTCCTGACCCAACACCAGTATTTCCTCCCCCAGCGCCCCGCTCTCACCGCTGCGACGACCGGAGGAGCCAGCTCGCCCGGGAGGGTGAGGAGGAAAGCGAGAGCACCTCGGCCAAACCGGCCCCGCCGTCTCTCAGCGGCAGCGCCGGTTCAAACCCGCCGCGCTCGGCCGGCCGTTGAATAGCGCAGGCGCCAGCGCGGCGCATGCGCAGGGGGCGCGGGCGCGGCTGCTGCCGGGGAAGGCGGGAAGCGGCGCTGAGGGGACGGCCCCACCCTCTCCCCCCTCCGCCAGGAATTGCACCAACAACAAAAAAACTCCCCAGCATTTATTAATTGGTTATATAAATTAAGTTTATTTCGGCATTCCACAGAAGACAAAGCCCTCAATAAAAATTAAGTCACTTTTCAACATATACATACTCAGACTGGTATGTCTGCTACAGAATAGCATCATCACCTATTGCTTTTTCCTCGGGGCAGGGGAATAGATAAAGAAAGAGCTTACATTTACTCCAAACTCCTTTTCTTCTAATTAGCTACAGATACAAAGGTTTATTGCTAAGGATAATTTCTTTGGCGCTTATCTCGCCAAAGAAAAAATAAGCAAATACACGTGCTTTTCCACAATTCCCTAATAAAGAATAGCTCGGAGTTCCCTCCCTCCCGACATCACAGCTCTAAAAACAACCAAAAAAATGCTGAAGAACTGAGAAGCAGATTAACGTACAAATGTGTGAAGGAAGGACCATTTTTAAAGCAGCGATGCAATCCAAGAAGTCACCGCATCCAGCAGACCTTTACGGAGAAAGCAAAACTAGCAAACAAGGAGTCGCATGCCGCCACCAGACAACAGGTTACTGAAATTGCTTGGTACAAGAATGCATCGTCTTAATATTTTTAGTGGTGAAAAGTGGTCGGACCGTCAGTGGCGCAGGGACGGCTGCACTAACCCCTCCAGCAGAACCATCTACACCACTGCACCGAGCCAACACGTCCTCTGACTGCCATCTTCCAGCCTGTATTCATGTCAATAACTCTTGCAACTTCTACATTGAATGGAGAGATGTAGTCTGTCTTTCAGACAAACCATAAAAGCATCAGTAAAGGAGAAAAAAAAAGTTCAAAAGCCTTGCTTCAAAAGCAATTTTTAATGTCTAATAATAATTTTAAAAATTACAAAAAAAACAAGCCAGAGAGAGATGTCCGGAGCCCAAAAGCTCCAAACACACGTCCCCTCCTAACCTGGGATTGTTCACATTTGCTAGCTGCTTCAAAAAACAACTCAAGTGTCTGTTCTAGACTTTAAACACGGGGTTGTCTTGCACTAACAACCTCTGCACTAAACTGAATTACAACATATGACCATAAGAAGGAGGGAAAAAAGAAAAAAAATAGAAACACCATCAGATAGAGAGGAAACGTATTCTAACTCTCCATGCTTACAAAGAATATTTGAACCTGGCATTCAAAAGTTTCTTTTGCTGTTTAACCACGCCATGGGAATCATCTGATGTTTGTGCGGACAACTGAAACCTCTCCTGCGGTCTCAATCAGTTGAGTGATTACAAATAACATTTCTTCTGCATGTTTTAAGGGTAGAGGAAGGAAATGCAGAAAAAAGATTCTTTCTGGAGTCTATTACACCATCTGGTGCTATCTAAAGTCACAAATGCAAATCTACAATAACCTCACAGAAAGCTGTGGTATGCAAGATCAGGGTACGTTACTGTAGGGCACTGAATATTGAAATTGCCATTTCACGTCACCCACAAGAAACTTTCCCAAGTCAATACACGATGTTCTTTCTGTTTCAGGTACATAAAATAAAATACTTAGCAAGAAGGTCATAAGTTGTCCTTTAGCGTTCATCTTTACAAGTCTATTTTATCATCACGAAGCAAAAAAAAAAAGTGATCTTTGCATTTTATTAAGCAAACACCCCTGAGTAAAGAGGCTGATATCCACTGTCTTCTTTCTTGCAAGTAAGCACGCAGACACTCAGCATGCCAAAGAACTGAAAAAGAGAAAGAGAGATTTAGTTCCGCTGTGTTTTGTTTCAGCCATCAGACCCAACACCTATATGTTCATTAGACCATTTCATCATAGCAAGGACATTCTTTTCGTAGTAAAAAACCACTTAGAAAATACATCTACAGAAAGTGATTTTTTTGCATATCAATTTCCAATAATAGTTCCAGCTCAACTTTTTCCTCCCTGGTTTCTCCCATTAATTTACACATCCACATTAATTCCTAGTTATCTTACCGTGGGAAAAATGTCAGTGAAAGCACGGGATTATTCTGGACTTAAAACGAGTTCTGTAAAAATATTTAAGCATATAAAATATGCAAATAAAGATAGTGCAGAATATGCTAAGGCAATCTTTAGAGATGACCACAGGAGAGATCCTGGTGGGAGGGTTCATCACGAATAGTAATGGGACATGTAATGGGAGTGCAGAACTCATCGCTTTTATAGAAGGAAAGGAAATGATGGAAACGACACCGCTGAGTCATTTAAGCCCACGAGATCAAATGCTGTAAACAATCACCTCTCTGCTAGGGCCAAAATTAAGAAAAGGAAAATTTAACTAAGCCAAGCCCCACTCCTGAGATGACATCTGGACAGGTTTTGCCTTCTGCATTGAGTTCAGGAGTGGGATGTTAAACAGTAAGTGTTCTGCACTGGCTCACCTTACAGCCACTCTTTTATAAAGAGCAGATGTTCAAAGAAAAAACACTTTGCTGTTATTAAATGGTTCAAATCTCTGTCAGCAAGGAACAGGTTACTAATCTTGGAGGAGAGGTACAGGGAACAATGACAAACCACCAGGCTAAAATTTATGGGTCAAATCTTCAAAGAAATGCGTACGCAACTTTGTGATGTGCCAATTGCGAGGAGTTTTACGTCAGGGTTTTTAAATCTAGTTTTCACTCACAAGATGATGTGGTTTCACGTTTCATTTAATTCAATCTTACAAGTCTATAAATAGCCCTGCTGGTTTCATTCCTAGTCATATTTCTAGTCCATTTTGATTCCAGGTCTCTAAGCACAGGACTATTCATTGGGTTATATCTAAAAACAAACTTTGATGAGCAATTTTTTAAATCCCAGTTAAACACAGCAAAGCTGGTTGTTTTAATAAAGAAGTCTAGATCTAGGACTTTTAGCACACCCAGCTTTTTGTACTTCCTACCAAACGACCAAGATGGATTCTTCATTGACTTGCCATCCCAAATCCCCTACTAGTTTTCTGGATTCCTCCCCTGTTGTGGTTTAGCCCCAGTAGGGCAATTCAGCACCACCCAGCCGCTCGCTCACCCTCCTCCCCAGTGGGATGGGGGAGAGAATCGAAAGAGCAAAAGTAAGAAAACTTGTGGGTTGAGATAAGAACAGTTTAATAATTGGAACAAAATAATAATAATAATAATAAATTGTAATGAGAAGGAAAACAACAAGAGAGTGAGAGAGGAACAAAACCCAGGAAAAAAAAACAAGTGATACAACCGCTCACCACCTGCCGACTGATGCCCAGCCAGTCCCCGAGCAGCGATCGCTGCCCCCGGCCAGCTCCCCCCAGTTTCTATACTGAGCATGAGGCCATATGGTATGGAATAGCCCTTTGGCCAGTTTGGATCAACTATCTTGGCTGTGCCCCCTCCCAGTTTCTTGTGCACCCGGCAGAGCATGGGAAGCTGAAAAGTCCTTGACCAGTGTAAACACCACTTAGCAACAACTAAAACATCAGCGTGTTGTCAATATTATTCTCATACTAAAATCCAAAACACAGCACTATAGCAGCTACTAGGAAGAAAATTAACTCTATCCCAGCCAAAACCAGGACATCCCCTTATTGTCAGGCAGATGAAACGGAGAAAGTTGGAAGAAAACGAGCGAGGAACAGAGGACTGGGTCTACTTCAGAGCCAGAAAAAGGCTGTAGGCTAATAGGACATGGTAGAAGAAAAAGCTCCGGGATCAAAGGATAAACAGTATTATTTTCCATGAGGGAGGAGATAAAACATTTACCTTTACAATGGCAAACCCCAGGATTACAAGCATAGCATAGCTGATAACGCTCTGCAGTCCGGACTCCAGCTCCTCTGCACAGCCCTGCCATGAAAGAGACAGGTGAAAACAAATCAGTAGATGTAATTCAGCTGGATGTTTTTTGGCTTTTTTTCCTCCCCAACACTTAAAAGGAAGCAGGACCTTGTAAGGCCTAACCAGTCACTGCAGACCTGAGGGCTTCCATTCTTGTCTTCCAGACCCGATGGCCTGTCATTTGCTGCTTGCTTGGGGAGAGGCACTGACATTTCATAGAATCATGGAATGGTTTGGGTGGGAAGGGACCTTTACAGGTCATCTAGTCCAGCCCCCCTGCCATGAGCAGGGACATCTCCAACTACATCAGGTTGCTCAGAGCCCCGTCCAACCTGGCCTTGAACGTTTCCAGGGATGGGGCAGCTACCACCTCTCCAGGCAACCTGTCCCAGTGTTTCATCACCCTCATAGTAAAGAACTTTCTCCTTAAATCTAGTTTGAATCTCCCGTCTTTTAGTTTAAAACCATTACTCCTCATCCTGTCACTACAGGCCCTGCTAAAAAGTTTGTCCCCATCTTTCTTCTAAGCCCCCTTTAAGTATTGAAAGTCCGCAATAAGGTCTCCCCGCAGCCTTCTCTTCTCCAGGTGCTTCTCAGAATCTCCTCTGGCTCAGGTCACTTAAAGACATGCCCAAAACTCAGAGCCAGGAAGACCAGCAATGGTATCTATAAAAGGCAATTTATGGGCTTGTGCCCCGGAGTGAAGAACCTGGTATGCAGTTCTCCAGATTCATAGTCAACCCTAGAAGAGTCTCTTCCCCTACCCCAGATCTGTTTGAACAACTACATCCCCATAGCTAGCGCTCTGGTCTTGTCACGTTGCTTCTGTAGCAACACGAAATGGAGGACTGTTACCAGCAGACAGACAAGACCAAACATCCAGATTGGTGCCCCTCCTTCATCATCTAGGAGCTTTTATAGAATAATATGAAAAGGAAGTTAGCTAGAGGAAAACCACGGGGAGAAAAGGGTTTGGGGGACAAATTGCTGAAAAGAATTGGATGAAGTTATCCCTAAACCCTGTCTAAAGTGCTTTCCTCCTTGGTTCTGGCTGGCTGAGAATGATCACGGCCCAGCTGTGAAACTTTATCCTCACCCGTGTATTGAGTTCCTGTGGCTGATCCAGACGCCCTGTGCAGTTCTTCATATCTTCCCTGCAGCAGCTCAGAGGGACGCTGTTGTTACCGGTGGAATTAAACCACTGTGTGGTTGTCCAGTCACTGTAGTTCTTCACCCCACAACAATGAAGCTGCCAAACACAGGATGGTTACAGGGATATATGAATATATATGAACCTGAATGCTAATGTTGAGTTGAACCTCTCTTACGCATAGTGGGCAAGAGCTGCCTGCAGTATGCAGAAGATTTACAAGTAGCAATATTTCAGGAAAACAGTAGTAGATATAACAGATCAGCTTCCCTTCATACACTATTACCTCCTTATTAGTTTATTCTTTGTGAAAGCCCTAATATTAAGGTGACAGGTTGCAGGATAGAGTCTTCCGTCATCTTTCTATTCTATGGTACAGGATTCTCAGCAGCAGTTATTCATATGTATTCATTTGGTCGGATCCAAAGGCCGTTTGTGTCAACAAGATCATTCATTGACATGAACTTGACATCAGGAGCCTGAAAATGCCAACTCTGCAAAGTGGGGAGCACCCTCAATTGCCTTAGAGAATCAGATGCTAAACACTGCTGCAGAGCCGAGTTCCAGGATACGACCATACTGACCCTCTTCCCCTCCCTTCCCAGCCCAAATTCCTTGTTTAGGACCCAATTGTTCTTTTCTAAATAATTCTCAGGACAATTTGAATGTTTTCTTACCTGTTTTTGTAAGTAATTCACAACAGTAGACTCTGCACTTGTCCCATCATACTTCTCAAAGACTGAGTGCATTGTGCCTTGCACGTCAGTTTTTACCTATTTAGAGAGGAAAAAAAAATACATACTGTTTTAACATGAGAGCTAAGAATTTTGTCTAGTGGAAACTGCAAAAGACCTGTATCCCAACTAAGTCAGGGGAAAAAAATGTTAAAAGAAATAGAAATCAAGCGATGGTTTAGATAAAATGCAGGTAGCACTTAACCGGAATCACATTCCTGGAGAGAAGCCTGCCTCCCCTGATGGAAGAGCCCTTCTTTGTGAGCATCAACAACTGTTTAATCCAACTTAGAGATTGTTGCGATGCCTGCCAGGTACTTTATGCGTTCACCATGTTCCCGACAAAGACCGATCCATGTACTGGATGGTGACATCCCCACTCCCACTTGCCCTGCAGATTGCAGGATAGGGGATGAAGTGCAAGAAAACTGGATATATTGGAATGCTCTAACAACACAAGATCTATTCTTTACTTTTAGGTAAGTATAGAGATGCTAATTCTTTGCTTACCTTTTCCCTGTAAACAAATCCCAGGACAAAAGCGGATACTTCTGCAATAAAGATAACCAGGATAATGGCCAAGAACTGAAATTAAAAGAGAGACTGTAAGGAAGAATTCCACAGCATTTGAATTCAATTGCACATTACCCATCACATTAATTTGTAGTGGTAAGTTATCGTTATCTGTTTTTGCCTCTCCAATCGCAATAGTTTCCAGAAAATAATTTAGAATAGGAGATTACTGTGCATGGCTGGGACTATGACTGTGGTTCCGCAGGATCTGTGCCCAGTGTAGGTGGTCTCCTGAACACTGCCATGATGTGATCTGTGTGAAGAGCCTATGAAACACTTCACAAGGCGAACAGGACGCTGCACAAATAAACCAGCAGCTTAATTAGGTACACTGGGCACTGCTTGCTGAGCTCATATTGCCTTCAAGGCACGAGCTAGGAGCCCAAAGTTACTCAGCTTGAACCTTTCTGGGTTTTTAAAAATCATTCTAGAAGAAGTGGGGGCATACTTTCAGGATTCAGAGAACTAAAGTCAGCAGAAAAATACTTTTTTTTTTTTTTTTTGGCTTGCTTTGGAAATTCACATCTCCTCCTGTTCCCTCACCATCACCCTTCTACCCTTCTTCTCAAAACTTCCTACTCTCCACACTTATCTCCAGCAAGCTAGCTGAGGCAGAGCCATGAAACTGCCCACGGCTGTGGGTATTTGTCTGGGCAAGGCAGTGCAACTAATAATTTAGCCTGCACCTCACTCACCATCAACCAGTGCCTCACAGCAGTACGTCACTCCCACAAAGGAGCAGCGCTGTGAGGCAGCGCTGTGAGGCAGAATAATACTGCTGTGAGGCAGAATAATCTTTTCCTTTCTGTTCTGTGCGTCCTGAGAAGGTCTAGCGTAGCACCTCCCGTACCATGCTACGGGGTGAAGAAGAGGACGTGCGAGAATGTGCAACACTCACCAGCCCTAGGCCAACTCGAGACTCCCGGAAGGTGGCACAGCAGCCGATCAACCCAATGACGAACATTACCACAGCAACGCAAATAATGATCATGGCAGGCAAGAGAGCATACTTGTCCTGCAGAAAGCTGTCGTAGCTCTTGTAGGTGTTAATGACATATGCCCCAACATAGCTGAGACCAGCCGCTGCTGCCTGAAATGCAATAAAGAAAGTTATTAGCAGTTATTTATTAAGCATCTGCCCAGGAAAGTAAATTTGGACTTTTTTGTAACACTGCAATGAACATTTCAACTTTAGAAGTAATGACTACGGTATGCCAAGATCTAGAAAAAAAATGCTGCATCTGAAACTAGCTACCCATTCAAACTTTAACACAGAGAAGACAAAATTCACTTCCCGTGAATCACTCCTCTACTAATGAAGCACCACTTTAGCTGAGATGAAACACAGGAGTCTATCAATATGCATCAGCCAGTGTCTCTGCAGAGGGCCAAGCTCACATGTCCTACCCAAGATCACCTACATCCTACCCAATGCTGCATTTGGACAAATCAACTTTTAAGATGATCACCACAGGGGTGGGTTATTGGTTTGGGGCTTTTTTTGAGAAAAACCTCATCCTTTCCACTCTCGCAAGACCATTAACCACTAAGACAGGCACAAATGTTCCTAATCTCAGCAAAACACAGTCCCTCCTTTTCCTGGAGGAAGCAGATTTCTGCATCCTCTAAAATAAACTCTCCTCCAAAAGGATGTTTTGCCAATTGAGGCCAACATACAGTGCACCAGTGAGAGCTGCCCAACTAGCAGCCCTGGAGATGCAAGGCTTTTATCTGCAGAACTGGGTACAGCCCTAGAAATAACACCGACAGCCTCAGCAATGCCTTGCCAATGCCTCACCAATGGCGTAAAAAAAGTCTCTCAAGAGTTACAACAGCTCATCCACCCTCTATAATCCTGCAGCACAAGACTATGCCTGTAAAAATGAAGCACCGTCCGTATTCACCTTCTGGAAACTTGAGGGAAACCAGTCTGTTTTCAATAGGCTACAGCTGGATTTCATCATGCAGCTTACAAGCAGTTCATTACTTCCCCCAGTGCTGTACGTTTTAATTAAATCAAACACTCCTCACACTGGAGCTAGGACTTGCTAATTCCTTTACCTTGTTTGGCTCCTTCCCCTCCAGCCAGGTCTGGTGCCTGCCCTTCAATTACCTCCAAGTGCAGGGGACATCCTTCATTTCAGACAGCCCTCACACCACACCACTCTTGCATTCCTGGACACTGCCTGTACCTCAAAATTACCGGGATCAGATGCACCAAGCGATGAAACCGGGATCAAACTAACCCTTAGAGACATTTAGCACACGCCATGCAAGATCCTGCTGTGTTGGGGCTCAGATACGGCAGGTCCTCCACAAAGACAGATATCAGGAAAAGGAATAGGACCATCAATTCTCAAGAAGTTTTTTTTCTTCTCCACATGCACTGGGTTTTCAGGTGGTGCTAATGATTAAAGCAGTTCCTAAAACTTCCTTTAATTTTTCCTCTCATTGAGGAAAACCTCTTTCCCATTTCCCCGTCTGCAGGCATACAGTGACCAGGGCTTCTTCCTCCCACTCCTTTTTAGGGATGCAGGGAAAGGATGAGACCACTTCAGCTCAAAGGGCACCACTGCCTTCTCACTTCACCACCGTGAGCAACCTCACCTCTTCCTCCTCCAACCTCCTGCTCTTGTACTGAAAGTGGGACAGGAAAAGTCCCTGGAGTGGTAGCAGCACTAAAGGTGGGGCTGGGGACATGGCACCTCCGTCCTGCCTCGCCTTCAATTGCACAAAAAGAGCGAGGCGTATGACTCAAAAAGTGCATCCCATATTTCTGGCGTGGAGAGCTGGATGCATGTGCAACTGTCCAGCTATTCTCCGTTCTGGAACAGCATCATCTGGGCACGGGCAGCCATGGAGAAGGAAGCAACACTCTTGGGCTAACTATCCATCATCATGGAAAAAATGTGGTGATGGGATTTGCCCAATATATCCTTTATTGCTGATATTTTCTAGGATTATTGAGCACTGTGTTTAGCCAAATTGGCCCCAAACCCAGTGAAAACAATGCAGAATTACTAGGAACTTTTAAGGGCTTCTTCCAGGCTCAAAACACTACAGTACAAGCAGCTCTGCTCCCAGGTTTAAGATGGAGTAATCTGCAACAGAATTTGTTTCTTTGTTTTTAATTTATCATTAAAAAAATTAAGTTTTACTTCAGTATTCTTCATCTGGAAAAAAGAAAAAGCCACTTTTCCATTTGCTGGACTAAAAGATGTATTTTAGTTGAAAGAGATGGTAAAAAGTGAGCCTAAAAAAGTTAAAACAGATAGAGGTAATTCATCCAAGTTAAAACATTTCTAAGACAAAAAAAAAAAGTAGCATCTCCCTGAAAGTGTCAGAGAAACTTGGAAATTCAGAGAGGCCCACAAGGAAACTCTGCTTCCCACTGCCATCCCTAGAACAACCAGAAGCAAAACCAACTTATTGCAGCAAAGCCAAAGTGATGGAGCTTTCTGTACCCTTCCTCCAGGTGAGCTCCCTCTGAAAGGTTTTGCAGGTTTGCAGGGGAAAACAGAGCTTCCTGAAAAAAAAAATATGCTGCATCTATCTAGTTTATAACTTTTTCCTTATTCCTTCATAGCTTTTGTGCAGTGTTAATATCCCAAATCTAATGAACACAGCATTGTGAATTCTGAATTGGATCACGGTCGCTCAGGACACAAGATTCAAGATGGGATGCAGGAGCTTTTATTAACCACAGCAGTTCTCTGCTCAGCTGGGCCAGCACCAGCTCGGAAAGCAGCTCATGCAGTTCCTAAAAGGGTTCAAGAGTTTGGCCCCTGCTCCCATGGAAGCCATGGAAAACATCCAAGTGACCACAGCAGGAACAGCGAACAGCGTGATGCTCTGGGTTGTCTTAAAATCTTCTCCTTACTTTTGCATGGCAAAAAAATATTACATGAGTAATGCCACAGCTACTGTCACAGTCGTCCCACCCTGACTGTAACCCCTGACTGCATTTGTTGCTGGGTTTTGAAGCCTTCCTGGTAAACATGGGCATGGCTAGAAAGTAATGGTATTCTGGTTTCTCAGGTCTGGGGGAAATTTCAGGCAGGTGCACCACGACTCCCCAGCATGCACCAAGTCATAACCTTCCACCACAAACAGACACAACGTGGTGATGCTCTTGGCCGCTGTGCTTGTGCCCCAAAATCACCTCCTTGGTCTCTCTGCTGCTGCCATCACCACAAACCTAACGCAGAGCTGAGTTATGGCTTCATGAATTCCAGGCTAGAGAAAGTACTCCCAGGTAGTCACCCTAAACCAAAGGTGGAGCCGGCCACTAGCAGCATGAAGCCTCCTGCACGTGCACTTTTAAACCAGGCGCTTTCATCTGGGCACAGCCACTAATGAGAAGGTTCTTCCTGAGGCCATCAGCCTTTGGTGCAGCTCAGCACCCAGGCTGGGACGTCCCACCACACTTGTCATCAACCGCTGAGTGCCCACAGCCCCTGGAGAAAACCAGAAGCACTGTGAGACCCTCAGAAAGATTCATGATGGAGGAAGGCAGTCCCTGGGGAAACGGAGCAGGAGTGACTTGACTGCAGGAAAGGCAGCACAGACTGAATAGCCAGGGTACGAATAAAGCATAAGCCATGTTTTTGGCAGGTAAATGAGTCATCCGCATTCAGCAGCAATGTCATGTCAAAACACACACAACGAAACAGTCTTGTGACTTAGTTAATGTGTAAAAGTTAATGTGCAAAGTGCAAAAGTTAATCGTTTGTCATCTTCAGAGAACATAAAGCCCTGCTCTTTTGCGTAACTCCAGTCCCAGCCTTTGCAAGTAGTTCTCTACTTCTAAAGACAGTCTGCTTCATAATTTCATCTTCCTATAGGATATTTTACACAAAAGAATCCTCCAATATTTCCATTATACTTCTGCAAGTGATTTAGACAACAGACACGTTCTTCATCTCTCCTCTCTTCTTTAATGCCCGGTTTTCTACCTATTTTCAGTGTGCTCAAGACAAAATGCAACAGGAGCATGCACAGGAAATACTAAATATGGACCAACTGTGAGGAAACTAAGAAAAATCTTGTTGCTAGTAAAGGGCTACCACAAATTCAAAAACACATTGTGAAGCCAATTCACAGAAGTCCTATGAGCCAGGACTAGCAAAGCTCCACGACAGTAAGCCAACATCAGAGGGTCCAGTGTTGAGTTCAAGGAAATTCTTGCCCAAACTTTATCAATGCAAATATAGACCGGCACTTTCACAGTAGGTTTTATTGCGACATTCAGGATTGTCTGGGTTCTGGTCTGAGACGAAACACAGCCAGCAAGAGGTCTATTACAATTTCCGAACTTCTGCTTCCAAGCAGAAAAAGGAAGCGTAATGAGGTAAAAATAAAAGACTTTGGGTAAAGACCTGGCTTAAAGGAAGTTCAGATTTTTCCCCACAAACTGAGAAACAGCCATAACTTCACCCATAGTTTTTAATTCAAAGTGAAAATTTTGAAGCCTGAAGAGCAGGGTCACTCAGAAGTGGAAGGCATTTCAGGTAACTATCTGTTCCCTGTTTTATTTTTGCAGATGAGTCCCAGAGCTAAACTTCGAAAGTGGAGAAGAAAAATATTTCAGAACATAAATCTCTGAGCTCTCCCCTTAAGCCTTCCCAGTACTTAAGGCAAGTTCAAAATCTGGTGGAGGGATTTTCCCCCAACATTGCAAAACCTTCAGCTCATTCCTAGATCTAAGATGAAACTTTTATAGAAGAGAAGTACAACAGGAAAAGTCCTTTGCACTGCTGAAGATAGACCCTAAGTCACAAGTGTAAAGTACGCCTGATTAAACAGGTTTCTGTTGGATCTCAAAAAAAAAGAATCTTTCACAAAGGCCTGTTTAAGCAATTACTTTTGGGGAGGAAGAGATCAAATAATTCCTTCTCATGATTAGTCAAACACACCTAAATTATACACAAGGTTGCCAGGCTTAGTCCAAGAAATTCACACTAGAAACTGTTATTGTTCTTTACAATTTTTTTAGTCTCCTGCTTGGAAGTTTTCTTTCAGAAGAATTCAGCGCAGAATAGGATCACGCAATGCACGGAAGAGGCTTGGCCCAATACAGCTGGTTCAAACCCCAGCGCAAGCAGCCAAGGAGTGATGCAAGGCTGATACGGGAGAACCAGTTCCCCTGGTCCGCGGGGCTGCATTGTCGTCTGCACATTGCCGTGGTCCGCCAGCGACGGCAAGCAGAACAACACAACCTTACCCCTTCCTCCCCAAACATCCCCGGCTGACTCACTAGGGCTCCAGGAAATGCTGCTGGTATTTCTTTATGCTGATGATACCCATAAAACAAGCTGAAGAGATGAGGTAAATGGAAATTTTGCAAGAAAGCCCCTTTTCACAGCTGAGCGACAAAGCTGTGACTGTCCCTGCTGTCACCCACCACAGCTCACACCGTTCAAGGACCTAATGCCAGAATTACTTGCTTTTTTATATCCCGTGCCCCTGACAGAAAGCAGAGATCTTAAACTGTTTGAGTGCGAACAATGAGCTCCTTGTTGGGGTTGAGTGAAAAGAAAGCAAAGCCGTAACAACTGGGTTTTCCTAAGCTGATGTTTGGGCAGGACCTGGGCAGGGTTACTCATCAAGTTGACTTCACCCACCTCTTCCATACTTAGCCCAGCCGGCTGAGCCAGGGAGGCAGGTATACAGTGACGCTCTGCTGCAAGACGTATATAACAAGCTGGAACTCTCTCCAGCCACATAATGCACACACAGGACCATGAATATTCAAAACCAGAAGGGGATAGAACTGGATGGCTATGAGGAGCCCAAGCTGTCTCACTGATGCAGAACAGGACAGCTGTTGGAAAATAGTAGATTTTATATATTTTTAAAAAGTACAGCAAGTTTGCGGATGACACCGAGCTGTGTGGTGCGGTCGACACACTGGAGGGAAGGGATGCCATCCAGAGGGACCCTGACAGGCTTGAGAGGTGGGCCCATGCGAACCTCATGAAGTTCAACAAGGCCAAATGCAAGGTCCTGCACATGGGTCGGGGCAATCCCAAGCACAAATACAGGCTGGGCAGAGAATGGATTGAGACCAGCCCTGAGGAGAAGGACTCGGGGATGTTGGTTGATGAGAAGCTCAACATGACCCAGCAATGTGCACTCGCAGCCCAGAAGGCCAACCATATCCTGGGCTGCATCAAAAGCAGCATGGCCAGCAGTCGAGGGAGGGGATTCTGCCCCTCTACTCCGCTCTGGTGAGACCCCACCTGCAGTGCTGCATCCAGCTCTGGGGCCCCCAACATAAGAAGGACATGGAGCTGTTGGAGCGAGTCCAGAGGAGGCCACGAAGATGATCAGAGGGCTGGAGCACCTCTCGTGTGAAGACAGGCTGAGAGAGTTGGGGTTGTTCAGCCTGGAGAAGAGAAGGCTGCGGGGAGACCTTAGAGCAGCCTGCCAGTACCTGACGGGGCCTACAAGAAAGTTGGAGAGGGACTTTTTACAAGGGCATGTAGTGATAGGACAAGGGATAATGGCTTTAAACTGAAAGAGGGGAGATTTAGATTAGATATAAGGGGTATAAAAGGGTAAATTTAGATTAGATATAAGAAATTATTCACTATGAGGGTGGTGAGGCACTGGCACAGGTTGCCCAGAGAAGCTGTGGATGCCCCATCCCTGGAGTGTTCAAGGCCAGGTTGGACGGGGCTTTGAGCAACCTGGTCTAGTGGAAGGTGTCCCTGCCCATGGCAGGGGGGTTGGAACTAGATGATCTTTAAGGTCCCTTCCAACCCAAACCATTCTGTGATTTTTACCTTGTGTCCCACTGTCAGAAGGGGAATTTTGTATATGCTGATGACCATGAGCCCCTGCCCTTCTAGAGAGACTTACGGCCATGCAAATGCTTCACGACACTTTTATCAGTGTCACAGCCATAGAAGGGCCCCCTTAAACTTCCCTCTATATAACTGCTCTGAAAAAGAAGAAAAAAAAAAATTGCATCTATTAGGCATTACAGATACTTTTCCACCTTCCCTTTTTTGTTTTAATAAGTTAACCTTACGTGATGGCTGGGAACAGAAGTTTGTGTTCGTTTGCATTTATCGGCATAGGCTTCTTTCCTTCTCCCACCAAACCTAAATATAACATGGTAAAAGAGCCAAACTACTAGCTACAAAATTAAAAGGCAGTGTTTGTTGTTTTGAGGTTTTGTGGGTTTTTTTCCGAAGGTTTCTCCCAGAGTCCTCCAATTTCAGAGTGTTGATTTGATCGTTTGGTCCGTTAATGTGGACCAGTATAGGATTTTCTCTTTAAAAGGCTGGTCAGTGAAATAGAGAGTAACAAAGCCATAGTGTTAAAAGGAAATGCTGTAAGAACAGGGTAAATTGCAAATTCACCAAACACGCGTTTTCAGCAAGACGCATCCTCTATACAGTAAAAGAACTGAGACAATGAGACTTAGAGGCATTTCTCCCACATCAGACAAGACTTTCCCAGGGCCAGCACTAATATCTGCCACAGCACAAAACTTGGGCTGATTTGACTTTGTCCCATCTCATTCACTTTTTATGTGCAAAGAAAGATATGGTAAATAATACTGTTTATTTTTAAAGAGTAATAGCAGTTGTTTTCTGCAGCAAACTACTACAAATGCATACTGGAAGAACTATCACTAACCACACAAACACTTCCTGAACCATTCCCTTCTAGTTCTTCATTAGACAATCAGCTCACGGAGGTGTTTTAATTTTAAGGCTTGAAAACTACTTTTTTCACCAGTATCCCTGCATAGCAGTGATTTAAGTCAGAGCACCTCACCCAATACAATACCCGATGCTGATGCTTTGCGTTCACATCCAACAACTACATTCCCTGGGATGCTAGCACCTTTTCAGCAACTTTAATTTGCCAGAGGACAGATTAGGATATCATCTTCAGTTATTAGTTTGCCAAGTGTTTGCCACTACTGTGCTGTCCCCATGCCCCCCATATCTAGAATCAAGCCCCAGCAACACTGGTCTCAATTACAGCTGCACACCCCCTCCTTGACACAGAAGACACTCCTTGTCTTTGGGGTTTTTTTTGTACAAAAAAGGTTTTTTATTTACTTTGACAGGCAAATCCTCTAGCTCAAAAGGGTTTGCACAACATTTCCTCCATAAATAATTTATTTTATTACCCAACAGCCAGCACACATGGCAAGGGGAATTATTCCTTCTGGCTCCCTTGCTGCTTTACTGTACTACAAGTTTTATTCTTCCCATTCGCCACCAGATTTTCAAGTTCTCCCTAGCTCCTGTGTTACTCCATTTCCATGGAGTCAACAGGTTTTCTAGTGACTTCAGGGGAAAACAAAGGCACTGAGCACTTCCGAGAAAGCCTTCTTCATTTTATGCTCGCTTTAACGACTTTACAACTCCTGTTTAAAACTCCACTTAGCCCATACAGACTACGCAGGTCCCCAGACCTGACAGTCTCCCTTGGTGTGAAGCAGAACTGTTTTTTCCCCAGCAATTAGGGCAACCCTAGCTCAGCAGTTCCCATTCCACTTGCACAGACTCCTCTCCCTTTTCCTGTCCCGGGTTTAAAACTCTGCCAGCTCGGAGGGACCTCCTGGCTTTGGCTACCATTTCCTACCCTGCTTACAGTATTCATTTCTCTGAACAATAAATTGATTATTGCTGTATTTGTGTGATCTGGCTTTATCCAGGACCGTGTGTGACCCTCCGCCTGCAGCACAGAGCAGCAGACAGACTCCAGCATGCCCATCAGATGGCCACGCAGGCAACAAGTGCTACGGAGGGGACGTACCCACCATGTGCTGCAGCTCCCGGCCAGGCACAGCTCACAGCCACCGCCGGACAGGCTGACCACGCACTGGTGCAGTACGAGGTCACAGAAGGGTTGGGAAGGAGGTCATCTGGTCCAACCTCCTGCTCAAGCAGGGCCACCTAGAGTTGGCTGCCCAGGACAATGTCCAGATGGCTTTTGAATATCTCCAAGGATGGAGACTCCAACACCTTTCTGGGCAGCCTGTGCTAGTGCTCGGTCACCCTCACAATGACGAAGTGTTTCCTGATGTTCAGAGGGAACTTCCTGTGTTTCAGTTTGTGCCCATTGACTTTGGTCCTGTCACTGGGCACCACCGAGAAGAAAGAGCCTGGCTCCATCCTCTTGGCACCCTCCCTTCAGGTATTTATGTACATCAGTAAGATCCCCCTGAGCCTTCTCTTCTCCAGGATGAACGGTCCCAGCTCTCTCAGCCTTTCCTCACAGAAGAGATGCTCCAGTCCCTTCATCATCTTCACTGCCCTCTCTCTGTATGTCTGTGTCTCATCTACTGGGGAGCCCAGCACTTGAGACGTGGCCTCGCCAGTGCTGAGCAGAGGGGAAGGACCACCTCCCTCCACCTGCTGGCAACGCTCCTCCTGATGCAGTCCAGGCTACCCTCCGCCTTCTTGCAGCAAGGGTACATTGCTGGCTCAGGGTCAGTTTGGTGCCCACCAGGACCCACAGGGCCTTTTCTGCCAAGCTGCTTCCCAGGACACACATGGCTCTGCTCCACTTCCCACTGTCCTACAGGTCCTTTAGTTTCTGAGGCCTTGGAAGCCCATAGCTTCAAGTCTTTCTCCATTTTTTTTCTACTGGGAAAAAAAGCAATCAGCAATTTAAAAACCTAGCACACACATTTCCCTGTTCCCTAAGACTCTCAAGTTGTGAAAACATTGATTTGCAAAATAATACAAAATACTGAACTCAGCAAGTTGGCTTTGGATTGGAGCAAAAAAGCATCAAAGCTGTGAGCCCCTACCAAGTTGTCCTCAATCGCCAGCAGCACCAACAGCCCCAGGAGACACTGGAGACTGGTTGGTGACACTGATCTCATGCCAGTCATTAGCCACAATTTTAAAACCTTTAAATCATGCAAAGTACAGAGGTGGGACCTTACAGAGGTGGGACCTAACCAACAAAACTGTACTGAGCCTACTTGTTCAAAGCCATGGGAGACTCTTTAAAGTACATTATATCTAAATATTCAGCTGCGATGTACAACTATGGGGCATGTTTCAGCTTGCCTTCAAAACACACCACAGGGCTGCTCGGCAGGTACGGTGGGAAGCGCTTGCTTTTTCCTTTTCTTCCTCAATTGAAAACAATGAGCAGCAGCCAAAAAGCTCTGAAAACCTGCGGCTCTGTTTCAGGGGAGAAAGAAACTAAACCGACATCCACTTGCAGTGTTTATGTGCTGCAAACACACACACTCAAGTGGGGATTCTGGTTTTAGTGTGTTTGTTTTCAAGTTATATTAAATAAATGTTATCCTTAGAGTTGTCCAAGCATGCCGTCTGTTCCCCAAGCCTAACTGCGGGGTTATTTTCCCATCCCTAAAAGCCAGCACGTATCCTACGAAGTGTTAAGTGGTGGGATGTCCTCGTGGAGACACTACACACCAGTGCAAAGCAAGGAATCCTGCCCCAAATCCTCTGACTTCTAATGCTTAAACCTCCGCCTTGGGGTCAATGTGCTGCTGCTAATCAAAATCACAGAGCACCACGCACCCCTGAGGACAACAGGACCACTATTAGGAGAAAGCAGCACCACCCTTTTCACTCTTATTCTCCCCAAATACAGACACAGACTGCAGGGCAAGAGCCTGCTGCTAGTATAACTTCAGCTGAGCATCGATGGATTTATCAGCCGCTGCCAAGCTGTTCTGGATCTGAACAGCTGGTTCAGACACAAAACACCCTCTAGTTCAATATTTGCCTTGAGAACCACCCTAGTTCCTTAATAAGCTGTTCCTGGCTCAGCCACCACATCCTGCGACTTCCACCTCACGAGCTACGAACCGAACAGCAAAGAAGTGCACCTAAACCACAGTGGAGCTAATCCTAAAGCCTGGGGAAACTTCTTGGAGCTGGTAACGGGGCAGATGCCTCTAATCTGCCCTGAAATATTGCTTGTCACCCAGCTGAAAGGGAAGACACGTGGGGAGCAGGGCCACGTGGCAGTTGTGTGCCTCTTCCCGTAAGGAAAAGGCAGGTTGGGATTCTCCTGACGCAAAGGGATCCTGCCACAGTAAAGCAAACGCAGCTTGGCAGTGCAACGCTTTTGAGGAAAACGAAGGAAATGCCCAGTTCATACATCAACTACAGCAAAGAGCCGCTTTCGATTCCCCCGGATAAAGTGTCCTCAAGCCCTGAACTTCTTGCAGAGGGGTAACAAAACGGGACTTCTCAAGCAGCTGTAATTATCAGAGGCACTTCGACAACATCAGGCCTCTGGTTCTGGAGAGCTGCAAACGATGAGACTCGCAAAGAGACCAAAGTGCGTTTAGGACTGGATCCATAGCCCGGCCATCCAACAGGAGCCTTTTCACAGCCTCAGGGACCGCTGGGGACAGTCAGATGAGGCTTGTTCCCCAGAAGTGCACAGGAAAGGGTAAAGTTGCTCACACCATATCTGCATCACCATCTGAACACTTCCCCTTTCCCGACCACGCAGCACCAACATGTTAGTTTTAAATTTTGTCTGAGGCCCCTACACATACAGCAAAGCACATTTTCCTGAAAGTCAGTTAAGTTCTGCTTCCTGATTTTGGGCAGAGTAGTTTAAAATAAGGAGGAACTTTGCCCTTTCAAGGCATGCTCAAGTGGATCATGCCAGTGCCCAAGTCCGGTACCAAGTCCTGGCATCAGCCCTGTCCAGTGACCACTCCGGCTTGCGCAGCTTTTTTTCCCCCCATGGTTCAGCAACGAGTTCACAGCAGAGCTAGAAATGAACTCAACGCTTTCTGCTTCCCACCCAACGCTCTTCACGCCGGGTCAAAACGTCCCCCAGCCCTCCCCAGCTCATTGCCCCGTGGGTCCCGGGGACCCCAGCCAGTACCATGGCTCCATCAGAGGGGCAGAAAGAAGGAGCCCAGGGGAGAAGCCTGTCCCGAGCCCTTTCAGAAGTGGATGAATGACCACAGCTTTACTCGCTGGATGTGCTAAAAAAAAAAATAATAATAAAGCTCTTGGTTAAGCAGCTTTTTCCGCCACGGACGCTGCTGTGAGTCAGACTGACCCCGTGGCTGATCAGCATCATTTCCCTGACCCAGAGCAGGGAGGAGAGCTTCCACAGCTTGTCCATCTTCCTGTCACATATCATACACAGCATTAAAACCCGGCAGAGCTGCCTGTCCCCCACTGTCACGCGCAGCAGGCAGCTACAGGCAGGATTAAGGATTTGCCTAAGAACAGATGGAGGAAAGGTGAGAAACAGGTCACAGGGCTGCTGACATCCAGACCTCTGATGACTCTTTGGAGAATACCTCCATCCTTAAAAATAAATGTTTTTAGCACCAGTAATCTCCAGCATAACCTTTGCTATTCACTACATTTTCAATTCCAGCTAGGGATTAAAAAATCTCCTCCTCATTGGGGTTTTTAATTTATTTTTTAAGTATCCATCTGATTTCTCTCTGACTGAGGCTTCAGAGTCAGCATTCCCAAACCGCCCATCACCGCCACAAGTGATTTCAAACCACTCACAAATGCGGGAACTTTCCTTTTTTACAGATACATTTATCCCTCCCAATTACTAAAAATTAGTTAAAAGTGATACCACAGCAATCTTGTGATTGCTTGAGCATCCAGTGCACCCTTTAACATCACTCAGCAAACTGTTTTAAGGTTGAAAACAAGTAGCTTTTGGTCTTGGCTGCACCAAGGGCAAAGGAGATAGATTAAGCACAGACCAAAGAGACAAATACTCCTGGATGCCCAGACCAGCCTGAGTATCTCCTCAAAGCAGAGGTGACACTAGTACCCTAAACCACATTTGCTTCATGCTCACTGGGAACTCCTGGGTCACAAATCCAAAGATATTTGCCAAAAGCACCTGATGTAGGGTGGAGAAGGGAGATAGGGGACAGCTGGCCACCGTCAGCTTTGTAGTGCTGGGGCATTCTCAACAGGGCCCAGGTGGGAAGGCAAAGCCCCTCTCTATTCTCCAGTCAATGGATGACTCTTGCAACCATCTGGAGTCAAATCCCAACCCAAAAACTGTAGTTCACACCTCTTGTTAGCAAAGAGGCAGAACCCAGCTGGGTTTTCTCAAGTCAGTGAAGCTCCTGAAGGACCTGTAATCAGCTCAAATGCACCCTGAGTGTGTGTGGGTGCTGAAGGAGCCAGGGATCAGCTGGGGAAATCTGAGTCTGGCTTCATCACTCGCAGGTAGACCACACCTTGCCAAGGGACCAGCGCTGGGATCACTCTCCTGGCCTTCTCCTCCTTGGACAGTCCCGTTGCTGTCAACAGATCGAATTCTGCTCTCTCCAATCCACCGGTCCTGCTAAAACCACCCGGGCAATAACTTATCTTTATCCTCCTCTCCGCCGTCAGGCAAGTGAAGCAAGGCTGGGGATGTGCCCGCCTCTGATAAAAAGTGACTGGGAAACCTGGGCAAACCTGCAGCAACATGTAAGGTGGCCTTTTGGCGATGAAGGCCACAGGACTCCTGGTGAATGCCAAACCCTCTCTGGAAGCAGAGATCTGTTCAGTGACAAGCCAAGTCCCCTCACAAGACATTGCCAAGACCATCAGTCTCTTCCGATCCTTCCTCTCCCTCTTTTAGCTTACCAGAGTTAAACCACCATCCCATCTTCACCTAGAACAGGCCAACACCCATTTACCAAAATAACCACACACTCGGACCTAATTAGTAGGTGCTAAAAAGCAAAATTGGAGGTGGGCAGATCTCTCACAGCTTGAAGCACCACCCTTGGTAACCGCGTAGTTAAACCAGCTTCAACCAATACCTTGTTTGTGGGGGTTATGCACACCCACAGCCCCCCCAGTCCACTCCCCATGGCAGAACGACCCACAGATATGATGCTGAGCCTGGTGGGTAAGAGAGGAGCTGCTTTTTCACCTCATTTAGGAAGCCCCTATTTGTTATTCTGCAAAATCTGTCTTTCTTCACTCCTCCGATAACGATCAGAAATCCAAAAGAGGATTTATTGCCTTTTTAGGACATTTCTAAGCAATAACCTTTGTCAAAGCACCATAACTGCACCAGCTGCTGAATACACAGGTGGTAAATTATTTTCCATAATCATTTCCAAGCTGGGCAAGATTTGCAGCATGCAATGCCTGAGCATGAATTACTCCTTCGAGAAGAAGTCTAATGTTCTTTGCAAATCTTGTGTTTTGATAATTATCTGGAGCCTTGTACTTGTTAGAGCCTCAACTGTCAGAAATGTTCTGAAAGAGAACAGAGTCAGTTCCTCCTTCCCCACCCTCCTAAAACCTGAATTCCAGGTTCTGCAGTTCTGCTGCAGGAATGCGATTACCACATGTAATGGTGGTGGCAGCATCTAAATGCCACAGGCTTTGGGGCTGCATTGCTCTTCCTAGGGTAAAAACCAAAGGGCTGGGCTGGGTCACCCCAAATTCAGAGGCTATAGACATGCAGAAGGATAATTACTGATCGTCCATGGATCCGGATGACCCAATAGCTTCAGTCACGATTAGAGAGTTCCCCTATAGCAGAAGAAGAGGTACCAGAGATGCTTCCAGGAGGACATAAGGCTGTTTGATTTTTAAAAGCCAAGCAATGATGCTAACCTGAGGTACACCCCAGCTGAAGCTCAGGGGATTTCCACACACACGCAGTGGGATGCTCCCATGTTTCTCTGCAGGTATTTCAAAAAAACCCTCCACACGACAAACATACAGGGTAAGATCACATTACTTGACGCGCAGCAGTAAACATGGCCTCCTGCGCTGTTCAGGCTAGCGATACGAGAGTCACCTGGAACAGCCGCGGCAATAAATTGTGGTGAGCCCCCCCAAAGGAGGCACAGGACTGGACGGGGGCAAGCTCCTCGCTACAACCAGCGGCAAGTCCCATATTTACAAAACAGGGCACAACACCCCGCGAGACCTCAGGGTTTAATTCAAGCAGTATTTCCTTTTTTTTTTTTTCTCCATGTAGCTTCTCTCTTTGGGAAATCTCTGGTTCTTCTCTTTAATCCTTCCTTGCTTCAGAAGCGTCCTCTGCCTTCCCCATTACCCAGCCCTGCTCGGCCAGGCCACGGGGGAAGAGCAGAGCAGGGGGGTGCCGCTGTGCTGAGCCCTAACCCGGGCTGTCACCGGCAAATTGAAAGCATCCTGTGTAAACCACCGTTTTGAAAATACTCAAGTGCTACAAAGCAGATGCGAACGCCCAAATCACGCTACTGATACACACGAGATTTAACTGGGCCCCTTCTCCGAGAGCAGCCCGCAAGTAAGTCCCTGGCTGATGGTGGGTGGGGAGTTACGCAAACGTCCCCACGCAGGGGAAAAGCCCAGGACTGGTTACCAGAATAATCACTGCCTCTTCTGAGCAGCCACCTACCCCAGGCCCCGCTGTCACGAGGCCACCGTGCCATGAGCCTCCGATGCCGAGCCCCCCCAAACCACCAGGGGTTAGGCTAAAAAGTACGCAGCCCCACCCTCATTTTTCTTTTTTTTATTGCTTCTATGTAATTGTTAAGTGATTTGGAAAGGCGTATTTGTAGCAGAACATAGTTGGGACAAAGTTCTCGGCCGTTTTCCTGCCCCAGACGCTCCTCAGCCCAAACTGGGAGGGCAGCCCCTCGCCCCGCTGCAGCCAAACGGTTCCATTTGGTTCCCATCACAAAATTAGCTTGTAGGTCGCTTTCATGACACGCCTTTAAAAACACTACTAAAAAACCCTACTACATTAAAAACACCCTACTACGTTAAAAACACCCTGAAAAAAAAAAAAAACAAACAAAAACCAAAAAACACCAACACCATTTTTTTCCTCAGCAACTTAAACCCCCAAATCTTCTTGTTCTTTAAAAATATATATGTAGGGTTACTTATAGAAATGAGTACCTGTGCACCCGTAAACTAAATGCCTGATTAGCTCTGGAAACCCCGCTTAACCGTGTCCCACCGCACCGTCTCCCTCTGCCAGAGCCCTTCACGGCACCCACCACCCGGGACCGCAACCCCCGTGTAAACCACGCGGGTCCGGGTCCGCAACCCCCACGCCCCGCACCCCCGAGTGCCGGTCGCGGTACCCAGAAGGCGAGGCTCAGCAGCAGCAGCACGGTCTTAGAGGTGATCACGCCGCAGTCCATGTCGTGGGGCAGACGGAGCAGCTCTGGGGCGGGCGAGCAGGGCCCGGCTTCGGGTCCCGCGTGGGGCCGCCCCCGGGCCCGCCCCGCAGCCCGGCAGCGCAGCCCGCCCGCCCCGGCTCTTCCCACCCACGGGGCCGGTCAATGTTTCCCCGTGGCCAACGAGGCAGGTTCCCAAGCAGGGGATTGGGGAGCGCCGGGAACAAATGTCAAAGCAAGTTATTGTTGACTTCGGCGTGGGTATTTTTCTTTTTTTTTTTTTTAATTCTGCAACTTTCAAGCTGAGTTAAACTGAGATTTTGTGGACAGCTCTCACTGCGGCTAAAAGTTTTCCATCAAATCTGCCTTCCAGGACTGCTAACCCACAGCCGAGTGTCTCCCTTCATCCAGCACTTCTCCACCTTTCTGGTTTGGCACCGTCTCACGCTCATCTCTTCAATCACACGCACCACGAATAGCAGAAATACAGCTTCGGCGTGGGTTTGGACGCTCAACGGTATGTCCTAACCAGCGAAACGTGAGGCTGAGCAGCCGCAGGGAGAGGGATTTTAATTTGGTGACTGCAGAGGGCTACAAACGTTGCTTTGTTTCCATCAGGCCAGCCTCGTGCTTTTAAAAACAAGCCAAAGGTGTAGGGCCGGCAGGCAGGGGTTTGTTTTGCAAAGAAGATCTCTGGCAGCCTGAACCGAGCTGAACCCAACTCTCTGCTCAGATGCAGGATGCAGCGATAACAAATTTCCCGTCTTTGCCCCTTCCCAGCAAAAATAGCTGCGATCCAGTTTTCTTCGGGGGATGTGGATTTTGGAGGGTTGTGCTGAAGTAGCTCTCCAGTGGGAAATGACGGAAAGGGAGCTCACGGACAGTCTCTGCCCTCAGCCCATGAATTTAAGCCAGGCAAAGCCAGTTCTGCTTTGAAAGGCAGCAGAAGGCCCTGTGCCGACTGCTGAAATCACAGAAATCCCCACACAGAAAGCAGGGTGAAGCCGATCTCCAAATTAAATTCCTTTAAGAGTAAAGATCAGTGCAAAGTCAGACCTCGATGCCAGTGCTGGCAGAGCTCCTCCTGCCAGCAAGCCTGTCTTTGCCACGATAATTTGTATTACAGCAAGAAATATTAACAGAGTGTATAAATGTGGAGTATTTCTTAATTTAAAAAAAATAATCAGCATTTTCACTTTTCCCCGCAGCGTGGCAGGCTGAGGTGTTAATAAAGGAAATCGCCTGGAAACCATTTATCTTCATAATTTTGTGGGAACGACTGGTAATCTGGGGGAAATACTTTGAATTAGAATGAAAGGGCAAATTCTGAAGTTTCATTTGAAATGAAACATAAAGGAATAACAAAAAACCACCAAAGAATCCACCCTACCAAACAAACCCCATCTTTCTCTAATATCAAGATATTGTTTCCATTTTTGTTGCTTGCCAGTTCTCTATTTTATTTTAAAAGAAAATAAATGAGAATGAAATAGCATTGTTAATCAAAATGTTACCAGCTGTACGCTGTTTCTTTCAAAGCAAAATGTTATTAAAATCAACGACAGCTGATTTTTTATTAAAGGTGGTCTAGAGAGTAACTTGCCAGAACAAGGATGTGCCTGTAGAGACGCATCCCAACCATCGCAGACAGCCCCAGTTATGATATTCCACACCATTCTCCCACCAAATTAATCTTAATTTCAAGTGATTCCTGTTGAACATGGGGTTTTAAAAAAGCAGTAAGCTGGAAATTTCACAGTCAACTTTGGAAAGGAGTGGGGAAAAAAGGAAATGTAAAGTATCTAACACGATAACAGAAAGATAGCCGAAAAGGAAGCTCGGTTTCCAGAGCTGCTCTCTGCCTTGGGATCTTTTGCCCTGGACAAATTGGGTGGGTTTGTTTGGTTTAAGTCTGAATTTGGTTTAGGAAACATGTTGGGAAAACAACAGGTTTCCCACTGATTTATTTATTGCATGTTTTGCAACATTGTAAGCTCAGTGGTTTGCACTGGAAGCTGTAACGTTTGGTAGGAAAAGGATCTTTACTTTTTCCCTTACCCACCAGGCATCAATGATGTAAAGATAAATATTCCCTTCTGCACACCAGACCATCTATCTGAAAATACCTCTCTTTAGTTTTCTTCCCACTAGACTAAACAACTTGTCAGCTCTGGTATTTTCCAGATCTGATTCTCTCCCATTGAGCCTCATTTTTCTTGAAGTGCCTAAAAATGGGGAGCATGTTCCCCGAGGGTTTTGCTGTGCCGAAGAGGATGGCGAACCCCTCTGGCTTCTTCTGCAGCGCCATGGCGTTGCTGACTCACTTCCAGCTTGTGATCATCTATTGCTGCAGATCTATTTCTACCGAAGGAACCGCTTCCGAGCCAGCTGTTCCCCATCTGCTTCTCCCGATTATTCCTGCCAGGCTGGGCGACCCTGCCCTGGTCCTTTCTGTGCCACATCTGATTTTTCAGCCCTTTCCTCCAAATCCTCAAGGTCGTTTGGAAACTCCATCCCTACCCCAGTCCTAGCCCTCGCCACCTCCACGTGCTCTCCAGATTTAAATTCTCTATTCTCTCCTGCATGTTATTACTGAAATTAAAACCCACGAGAGGCGGGTGCAGAAGCCCAGGTGACAGCAAACGGCAGGTGACTGTCCCCGGGCCGGGGATCGTTCCCAACGGGCAGCGGGGATGAAGCTGCCATGGGGTGCGGGGAGGCGTTAAAAGCCTTATCATATTTATTGCTTCTTTCCCCGCAAGGCCTATTAGCCATCACAGAAGGAAATGAGATTAAAGTGAAACTATTTGTCCTTGACAAATCTACGTTGCGTGGTATTCACCTCTGTATTTTCTTCATAGTTGCTTACGAATGATTTCACAATTACTTATTCCATGGTCTCTTTGATGTTGTTTTTCAGGAACTGAAGTTAATTAGCTTGTAATTTCCAAGCCCTTCCTTTTTTTTTTTTTTTTTTTTTTAAATTGAGCCTACATTCCCCCTTTCTCAGCCTGCCAGCACCTCACCTCCCTCCCAAAACCCCCTTTGCAAACATCTCTGAGTTGGCTGGGAACACTTTTTAAGTCCTCTAGGATGAAGTCCATCTCACAAAGTTCATTTGAGAGCCATCAGTTTATAAAACCTCAGCGTAACCTGTCCTTTCCTCATTCTCTGGCTGACTCTACCCCTTTATCCCTGCTTTCCGCTGTGCCACCTGCCGATTGTGCCGGACGTTTTGATGACCAGCGGTGCAATGGGAACAGAAAATCAGTCTCCTGTGGTTGGCATGCGAGGACCACGCAGAAGCACCTTTCATGACCTGATTTCTCAGAATTGTTTGGATCTCTTGAAAAGACTCATGTAAAAATAACAGGAAGGAAAGTTTACAGTCAGCAGACATAGCTTTTTAGATAAAAACATTGAAATTATCCTTTATGGAGACCACAGAATTACCAAAAAGTGACGTTTGAAAAACTCAGATACTTTCAGTTCCTCTTTAAATACTCCAGCTGGGTTACACACTCAGTTCTTGTCCCAGTCATGAAAAAATGTGTTTCCCAGCAACAAATATTCACATTTTCTCATTTTTACAGTAGGGAAATTGTTCCCATAGGGATTTTAATTAGGAAGGCAAGGACTCTACTTGGCTCTTCATCCCACGCCATCAGAGAGCCCACCACAGCAGCTGTATTCACTGGAGCGCTCACGTGCGGGGGTTTGCAGTTTAGACCTTGCTGTAGCGCTAGACACAGCATTTGATTTCTACCATACTTCAGTACTCTGCTGAGCAGGTACTATAGATAACGCTGCACCGACCCCGAAGCTGTGACTCCAGCGATTTCAGACCTCATGCTCTGCTCCATCGACCCTGATTTGCTGGGAGGGGAATTTTGACCACACCACCGGTCTTACCCCACTTGCTGACCTGGTGACCGAGGACAGCCAAGCAGGATGTAGGTGATGAAACCCTGAAAGATGCCTGGTTAGCTCTTCTGTGATATTTCATTGTAGTTACAAGCGAAACTACAGCAATGCAAAGATGTTTTGGTCTCTGGATCCCAGTGGCAGCAGTCAAAGGTTGGCACCTAAAACCAGATGAGGCTCTGGGTCTGTGTCCAGTGCAGGACTTAAACCAGTAGCTCTAGAGGGACAGGAATACTGGCAGCACTGGGTACCGGCAAGCCCGGGCAGGAGGACAAAGTCTTCTCAGTGAAACCTGGAGCATGCAGGGAGAGGAAGGAAGAGAAGTTTGCTGAGGAGAGCACTGGCAGTCAGCTCTTGGGGCAGGGAGGAAGGGAAGGACTACAGGCAGCTTTTCACAAATAAGCACAGTTTTAATGGCTGGATCCACCAAACTGTGTAAATATGCTTCTGGGGCAGCCCTAAGATACACTGTCTGTGTTCGTGATGATCTTCTCATGCTGAGATTATTCACCCCTCCTTCATGCTGTGTTCCCTTTTTGCGGTTACTCTTTGCTCTTTCAAGGTTGAGAGAAAGAAAGGAGAATAACATCATCTCTACTCGCCGTGGGTTTGGAGAGAGGAGAGCAGCTGATCTTCTCTCCCACTCCCTTCCGCTGCGCGGGTCGGGGGTAAAAAAGAGCATTTGGCTCATGGCACCTGGCTCAGACATGGTTGGGGAAGGGCTCTGATCTTCGCACTTCTACATTTAAACCACAACCACCAAGCACGACCTGTGTACGCAGCTGGTACCATCAGCCGAGGCCAAATGTAGATCTGTCAGCCTGTCAGCTGGCTCCTTTACTCACTCCGAAAGTTCACAGATCTCTTTTCAGCTCCTAATATTTCAAAGCTGACCAGCAACTCCTGCGCTCCAACTCAAAATTTCTCAGCCCTCACACGAAACTCAGAGTTGATTAAACATTAAGAATTGCTCATCTCCAAATGATGCACCAACACTAGAAGCTGGCATCTTGCTGCCATGCAGTTCCACAGGGAGACACACGGCCGCAACAGAAACACGTGCTTTATTACAGATAACCCTGAAGAATGCTGATCGTTAACGCTGCTTACAGCTGCGTGACAAAACATCTGCAGGACTCTGAGGCTGCAGAACTTACTACCAGCACAAATTCCAATTAATCACGAAGGTGAGAGATGAGAGACAAGATGTGAGGCTGCTTTCTCGGGGGAAACCGCACATTCCTGCGGCAGCTGGGGCTGCGTGGCTCTGCACCAAGACACGCGGTGCTGGCTGGCAGGTACTGGCTGTGACACACGGCTGAAGGAAAGGCTTTATTTTTAACGTTTATTTTTAACATACATTAGTGTAAGTTCTGAGCTCTGCTAGTCATGCGAAGTATGTCAATGGAGGCATGTTAGCGTGACTCTCTTATCCCTAATTCCTGACTCAGACAGTCATGTGGATCTGAGAAAACAGCAAATCCTTCAAAAAAATGAATAGAAGTACCCAAAAGACATAAAAAACAGGAGTCATGATTTCCCTAACAAGTATTTTGAAGACTGCCTGCAGGCGCTGGCAGGGAGGATTAGAAAGGAGCATGACCAGAGGAACCAGAGACGGTCTGGAGTGTGACCGGGGAGGAAACCCTGGGGGAATTCAGAACCAGAGAGGAACTGGCAACTTCTCAGCGCCCCAGCCTGGGAAGCCCAGGGCATCTCTGGGGCAGGACTTGTCATCCTGCAGAAGGAAGGGACCTGGTGTGCTCAAGTGCTGGCTCATGCAGCCACCACAATCCCACACAAAAGGAATAGGCAGCCGCTGTAGAAAAAGTTTTTACTTTTATGAGGGGTGGGGATGACTTTGGTTCCCTTAAAATGAGTTATTTTTACTTCTAGAGGAAGAAGTAAAAGGCTTCTTTTGTACAAAGTAAAGGGGGAATTGTTCATCAGTTGATACCAATCAACTGATCATACTTCCTTGAAGAGCAGAAAGGCTCTCCTGTTCTTGCCGGATTTTCCCACCACAGATTTTGCTCTTGAGAAATGGCTCTGGTATGCCGAGTTGCTTTAACTCATCACCTGGCACCATCCTACCCAACTCATTCCCAGCCTTTCCCTCATGCTGACGTTAGCGTTCTTGCTGCTGAGCCAAGGCAGATCAAGCCCGAGGAGCCACATCATCCCGTTATCAGGGTTTAGCTACGTGAGCTGTATCTTTGCGCCGATATGTCTGAACGGGGAGAGAAAGGAGAGGCGACTCCAACCCTTTTTGTGGCTGGCTGCACTCCGTTTAAAGCAGTTTGAAACCTTGGCCCACATCTAAAGCTCTGACTTCTGTGCAGTTGTTGACACCCGAGTGTCAAGTGGGGCTTTTTCCTGGAAAGTTCCTTGGCTGTTCCTTAGAGAGAGGTTTCAGGAGGGAGAATCCAAGCCAGCAAATCCCGGACAGACCATATGCTATATATATCCTATATATATTCCCCCAGTGAGGAAACCATGGGGAACAACGCAGCAACCAGGATCCCCTTTGGCATGTAAGCTAAAGATAATCTGTTTTTTTTTCATCTAACGTTAATGTAAAATAAGCTCAAAGTCACAAGACATCCATCATGCCTTTGGACTAAAATCAGCTTTTTCAGGAGGAAATATTTTCAAAACTGGGGGAGGGACTTTGCAAAAAACATTAATAGGGGAATCGGAGGATCCACACCCCCTAGTTTATTTTAGATTTCAAACAGATGGAAGTGCTGCACACTTCTATACTGTCTATATTTATTTATTATACATAAAATTGATCTGTGGTTTTGTGTAAATGTTAAGACTAAGGCAACATTTTCCATTAAACACCCCATAAAATATTAGGCAAAACCATACTAGACCAAGAAATTCAGCCCTCCCAACAGTTAAAGATGAGAGTTTTCCAGGGAAAAAGCCACAGTTCCCAGCAGTGAAGTCGTTTCCCTCTCCCAAACATCTCAAAGACTAAGTCACAACAGGGTGATAGCGTAAGTCTCTACTGAAATAAACTCAAGAGATGCCAGTTCAAACGCTACCGCGATGGCGGAACACATACTCCAGTGTCTAAACGCTGTGTATCGTACAGCTTGCTTTGATCGTGCAAGGATCCCATCACTGATAACTGAAGTAATTGCACTGCAAATTGCAATGGAATGAGAACAAGCTTTGCAGTCAGCTTTAAACATTGACCTTTCTTCCTTTGGATCATTTTTTCAACTTATCAGCCGAGTCCTGATTATCTGCAAGAAAGCAAGTTCTTGGCAGTACCAGTGTTCCTAGGCTTCAAAGCTTCAGCGACAGCTTTTTCCTGTGACCTCTTTGAGGGCAATGAACTTGAAGCAATCGCTGATCCACAGCCAATGTTTTATTTCCCATTTTCCTCCAACCTGGGCAGCTCTGGAACCTGTCCATCGGCAGGACGAGTACCACAAGAGGCCTTTACCAGGGGCCTGCCCGTCTCAACCAGGGAGCTGATGCTGCCGGGTTCACACGGCAACCATCAACCTCTGGGCACAGGGAACCCATTCACGCCATTAAATCTTTTATAGATCTTCCTTTTATGCCCATATTAACTCAAAACTTTTCACCCCTGTACCCATCTGCGCCAGCCTCCGCTCCCACTAGATGTCACCAGCACTTCACAGCGAGGCAACCTTACACCAACGAGGGGCACCGGGGGCTGTGCTCTCGGGGGGCCTGACTGACGCGCGGCAGGGACGGGGCCCTGGATGCTCTGTCCCCCTCGGAGGACCTGCGGCCCCACAGCTCAGCGCCCACACGGCTGCGGCCCGGGAGCGGTGGCACGGTATGTCCGGGCCGGGGCCGGGCACCCCTCCCGGCGCCATTACAGCCCGCCCGCCTCCCTCAGCCCTCCCGGCAGGCTGCGCATGCGCAACACCGCGCGACCGTTTCCCCCCCTCCCCACCTTCCTTCCTGCGCTTGCGCCGGACGGGGTTTCCGCGCGCGCGTCCCCGGCGTCATGAGGTCACTTCCGCCTCGGTGCTTTGCTATAGCAACGGGCGGCGCGTCCCCGCTTGCTGGCACGGCCGCGGCCATGGAGCCGCAGCGGCGGCAACAGCGGCGGTGCCGGGAGATGACCGGGCCCGTCCCGCACTCCTTGGCGCTGGTGAAGGACCGCGCCGGCCCGGGTGGGGTCTGCTCCGCTCCCGGGTGGTGCGGGGTCCTTGGGGCGGGCACCCCAAGCCGGTGTCGGCTGGGGCAGGGCCCTCTGAGAGGAGCCGGGAGCGGTGCGGGATGGGGTTCCCGGGGGAGGCCGGTGCCGTGCGGCCTGAGGGCCTTAGCAGGACCCGCCGCCATCCGTTGCGGGTCCCTGGGGGAGCCGGTCCAACTGTACCCGTGCAGGGCGAGGTTGCTCCTTTGGGGGTATGTGGGCCCATGGGGTGCAGCAGTGTGTGAGGAGACGCTCAGAGCCCCGGGGAGCTGTGCCGGAGAGGGAGGTGGCTGGAGGTTACCTGTGGTGAGAACGTTTGCTCGGTATGCATAAAGCAGGCCATAAACACCCTCTTGGATGTATAGGGTAAGATTGAAGTTGTAGCCTGGGCAACAGAGGAGTGCTGGCACCTGAAGCCATTTCGAGCTCTTGTACTGGTGGTGTGCTCCTCAAGGCAAGGCTTGTCAGGATTTACCCCTAATTACCTTGAACTCTCATTGTTTGGTGTTATGTACTTATTTGGTCATTAATTCAACTAAAATAAACCACAGAATAACTGATAGTATTTTCACCACTGACATATGCGTTCTCTTACAGAGAGACAAGCCTCCTAAGGAACAAACAAGTGAAAATTTTCTATTGGCCTCCAGAGAGAAAGAAAAGGAACTCCTTGAATATGCTGATTTCTTAAAGCTCTACAACCACTATCGCAATGTCTATGAGTGGCAGCAACGCAATGAACAAAAATGGCTGCACAGCGTTGTGCAGAGAAAGGTGGATGCGACAATGCAGGAGTATCTGGCAGGGACTGATGAGAGACGAGAGAGGTAGCAAACGAGTAGCTAATACCAATATCTGCCCTACTGTTTTCACCTTAACTGTATGCTTAGAGGAATGAGTATGGGAAAAATGCTCAGCTGAGCTCAGCTCTGTACATTACACTGTGCATTGTGGCATGGTATTCGTTATTCATCGTAACAGAAAGCGTGCTTAATTGGCAGACAAGCAGCAGAGTAGAGCAAACAGTAGCCTTTGGACCCTCGTTACTAGTACTAGTCACTGAGCCGATCAGTAGAGATATGTATTCAAACACAGTAACTAGGACAGTTCAGGTGGCATTTAGAGCCTTGTCTGCCAAATGCAAGAGAAAAGTAGTATTATAGCACTTTCATGGCTTGATTTTTAAAGAGAACGAAGAGTACTTTGATAAAAGTGTCAGCAGCTGTAATTGTTGGGTGTAACTGAGGGTTTTGTTGCAACCTCATTAAGTTAATGTTTAGGTCCTACAAGTAATGCTTTGCAGCACAGGCTGTTGAAAGAAATTAAAATTTGTCAGAAGTCTGTCAAAAATAATAAAGGTGAGGCATATTACTGTCTTGTAAAGAACACAATTGTGCTGTGCTGATCTTAGAAAAAAAAATCGTGTGGTTTAATTTCTCAGTTACTCTTTCATGTTAAATGACTTTGGAGCTGTGAAGGTCATCAGTTTGGTATCCTAGTCTGATGTGGCTTCACAGGACAGGAATTGTACCCCAGGTGCACAGAATCACTGAGGTTGGAAGGAACCTCCTGAGATAACCTAGTCCAACCCCCTGCTCAAGCAGTCACCTACAGCAGGGTGCCCAGGAGGACTGTGTCTATTTGGGTTTTGCTTACTTTCACATGTGGAGACTTCACCACTTCTGTGGGCAACCTGTTCCAGTATTTCACCACCCTCACAGTAAAAAAAAAAAAAGTGTTTTCTTGTGTTCAGGTGGAATTTCACATGTTTTAATTTGTGCCCATTGCCTCTTGTTGTGTCAATGGGCACTCCTGAGAAGAAGCTGTCTCCCTCTTCTGTGTTCCTCCCTTCAGGTATTTATATACATTGATAAGATCCCCCCCCGAACCTTCTCTTCTCCAGGCTGAACAGTCCAAGATCTCACAGGAGAGAAAGATCTTTACGAGAGATTTTCCTTTTAGGAGAGATGCTCCAGCCCCTTAATCATCTTCGTGGCCCTTCACTGGGCTCGCTCCACTAAATCTGTATCTTTCTTGTGCTGGGGAGCCCAGAACTGGACCCAGCACTCTGGATGAGGTCTTATCAGTGCTGAGAGGAAGGATCACCCCACTTAACCTGCTGGCAGTGCTCTTCCTTATGCAGCCCAAGATGCTGTTGGCCTTCTTTGCCGCAAGGGTGCATTGCTGGCTTACGTTTGGCTTGTCTGCCAGGACCCCCAGGTCCCTTTCTGCAGAGCCACTTTCCAGCCTGTCAGCCCCCAGCGTGTACCAATGCATGGGGTTATTCCTCCCCAGGTGCCGGATTTTTGTTGAACTTCATGGGATTTGTTGTTATTTAGCTGCTTAAGATCCCCATGCTCTTTGCAAGGAGACTCGGCTCAGCACCTGGTGAAGAGAATGCAATTCAGTTTCCAGAATTAGCCACTCTTTGGTTTTGTTACTATAACTCCCACCAGCAGTGCCAGCGTAGGTCCATAGCTCTATTGCTCATGCAGTAGCAGGGGCATCCCATTACGTAAAAGTGAGAGTGATTTCCCAGAGGCTGCTGTGGCATTAGGGCTGGAATTAGTGAGTTTCTGGATTCCTTAGTCCCAGGTTTCTTACTGCTAGGATTAATAGAGAGGTAAATGGTGGTGTGTTTAAAAATTGCCAATTTGACATAATTTGCTCATCAAAGATCTTTCAGGATGAAGTGGTTTACGGAGTGATGCTAAAATAACAAAAGGTAGTTTGAGAGAAGATACAATTGTAGATGCATAGAGAAGGGTGGTAAATACCAGGGAGGGATTATGCAGAAGGATGACAATAGTACAAGATCAAATCGATATCAACTGGTGACAAATGTAGCCTGGAAATTAGAAGAATTTGTTTAATGGGGGACTGAAGTTGTAAAGCAGCATTGGAAATGGGTTTGTAAGATAAGGAGCTTAAATTGTGCCAGGACAGAATCACTCATGTTATGCTGTAAGATCCCCTCCGTGGGCACAACAGGAGTGATCCCCGAGTTAAAACTTGATGTTCCCTTGGACGTTCCCTTCTTTGACATTTGCAAGAAGTGTTGAAAGGAGCCCAGTACCCATTTTGCACTAATAACAAATAAACTAAACTTTATCATTCAACAGGAGGATTGTTTTAGCTTTTATTTAAATGTTTTCATTACAGGCTTCGTGAGCTTCTGGAGGCAGAGGAAAGTAGGTACTTTGCTGAGATGGAATCACTTGAAGAAACGGTACTGGAGAAACAAGAGAAAATGAGGGAGCGAGCAAAATTACTGAGAGAGAAGAGAGAAAAAGAAAGACAACAACTGGTGGCTGAAAAACGAGAGCAGCAATTCAGGTATCTTATAAAATAGAATTTGGGTTAAGTAAATACAAAGAGGCAATTTAACAAGAAGGTGACAATAATAAACTGAGGAAGGAAAGATGAATGTGATTGAAATGATAAAACAAAAAAAAATAAGGTGGTTTGGATAGAGGTGTATGAGCTTTGCCAGAAGTTGAAAGGCCTCAGCTATGCTGCATGCAGTGGAGTGGAGTACGGTCTTTTTCTGACTTTCGATGAAGGGGTGCAGCCTCTAAAGATCAGGGATCCAAATTTGCAATGCTGTAACACTCAGTAAAGTGTGTGAGACAAATTTTCATTAATAGAGATGAAGGTGACAGGTACAGAGAACTGTACTGTCTCCATTATTTGATTTAAGTGTTGAGATAGCATGTAAACATTCTTCCAAGTGTAGTGCGAAACTCCTTGTCCTGTGTTAGCCATCCCTGCCCCGTCACCTGCCAAGTCAGCTGTTTTTGTAATTCCTTGTTCTGGTGTGTAGTTCTATTTTGGCTTTATACTATTGCAGTGAAAAGAGTTCATGGAAGGTTAATTTGGCCTAAATCATGCTTATTAAGCTAATATATTGAAGATCCTTGGAAAGTTAAGATTGTCCAAAAAGACAGTGTTTTTATTTATTGCATGCTCTTCAAGAGTACCAGCCAAAGCTAAGGTTTTAATGCAACCTGAGGTTCCGTGCCAAGTCTTCCTGGATGCTGAGCTTGGCAGCGTCTTTTGAAGTCATTAAGATCTGCAGGTGCTTATCAGGTCCTGAGGCTTTGGCATGAAATCTGACTCGTACAATTCTTGGAAATCTGGTTTTCTGAGGAAGGGATGAAAATAATATTAATGTAATTTAATTGTAATAATTTGAAGTGTCTCTTCCCAGTCTCCCACAGTGCTATGGAAATCCACAACACCTGCTTCTCAGTGTGCAGAGGCTGGGGATAAAAATCAACGCTTGCTCTCACTTGTGCATAAACTCTAATTAACTAATTTCACAGATAAATGTTGGTTTCTTAAATGTGGAGTTTATTGACTGAGGTGTTAAGGCAGTGTATGCACTTCTAAATTCACATGCTGGCTTTAAAATATGGCCCTCGCAATTTACAGTTCCTTGTTTGTTCTCTACCCATCATAAAGTGGTTGAAATGCGTGTTTAAAATTGTTTAGAGGAGACACTGCTGGAGTGCCCTTTCTTTTGTACTTGTAGCTTGTCTTACATGCCAAGGAGAAGGGATTCAGCTTGCGATTTAGACACCTAAAGGTAGGTGTCTAAGTGTTGGCATCTTTATATTCACTGGGAATCTCAAATCGTGTTCTACTCAGTAGATCTTCATTGAGATCAGGACAGTTACAGGAACCTAATGTTATCCTAAAGTAGGCATATACTGGTCTGCCAGTTGAGCTGCACCTTAGCCTCCACTGACTGCATTGATTAGGTTCCCATTGATTAGTATGGGAATTTAGCTCGCATGTAGGTTCCTGTTTAGATGCCTAATTTTAGATATTTTAATTGCAAAATGAATCCCACCAGTGAATCTCATCATCTGGTGATGCATACTTGGACTTTCATGCCGCAGTTGTCTGTCTTAATCTCTCAGGTCCTCTTTCTTCCCAGTACGACCCTATTGATACATGGTTCACTCAGTCTCATGGGATCATTCCCATCATTCCTCTACCTTTTCCAGTCTGCTCTTGGATCTAGGCAATATTCATACCACATAGTATCCCATTAAAAAGTGTTGCTGGAGCTTTACTGGTGTTGTTCTGCTGGCTGCAGTTTTCCAGAGGATTTAGAGGCAGTGAAATTGTCTTTCTTCACAGCTGTTGTGAGTGGCAATCTTTGAGTATCTTTGCAAATGAATCTTCACCTACAGTGCACAGGCTGCTTCTCTTTGAGTGTCTTGATGTAATAGAAATACATTTCCATAGTCAGTTCTTCCCTCTGTTCTTCTAGCTCTGTCTCTTTCTACTTTTAAATTAAGGTCCCTATAAAAACCCAAAACTTTAATAACACCAGCTGACAACAGTTCACCTTGTCTGTTGATCTCTCGTTCGGAAGGCAGATATCTTTCTTCATGTATATGCTTAGCAATATTTTAAAGTCTGTTCTTCTCTGTCATTTTCCAACGAGAAAGGAAGTCTCTACTGTGGCGATCGATTCTGATTAGATTAGTAATTTCTAATATCTGAATCTGCATGTATTTGTTGTCTTTAAGTAGCCCCAAATCTGTTTTTTCTCCCACTGTTAGCTGTTACTCTTCCTCCTAAACCACCCTGGTCTATGCAGAGATCTGTGAGCAAGCTTTGCTGCTCAGGAAACCAGCACTTACCGAAGATCCACAACCAGAAATCTGTAATTGTGTCACAACCTGTCCTCTAGGGCAGTGGTCTCCAAACCTGTTTGATTGCGCACCCCTATCAGTAAAAAATAATTTTTAGCGCTCACCCCCAATATGTTTACTTATTTATAAATTATATACTTGTACTACTGTACTAGTATATTATGTACATTACAAAGCATATGGAAAAATAGAAATTAAGAGGGTGGGGTAAAGATGAAATAAACACTATTTTTATTTTTAATGTTATGTATTAATGGTACAAAACATATTTTCTTCCCGCACCCTAGTGGATTGTCTTGCACACCCACTTTGGAGACCATTGCTCTAGGGTACACGCAGAGGAGCCCTGGGAGGTCATTTCAGGAACAGGTGGATGTACACATGATTTTCTGTTTTTCTTTGCCTGTGAATTTACAACTATTTTGAATGTCTTTCTGAAACCTAATACAGACTTCTTTATATTTCTTTTAACTTTAAGCAAGGCGCTTGTTGTGGTTTAGCCCCAGTCGGCAACTAAGCACCACGCAGCCACTTGCTCACTCCCCCCTCACCGGGGTGGGGGAGAGAATTAGGAGAGTAAAAGTGAGAAAACTCGAGGGTTGAGACAAAGACAGTTTAATAGGGAAAGCAAAAGCCACGCACGCAAGCAAAGCAAAGCAAGGCATTCCTTCACTCCTTCCCATGGGCAGGCAGGTGTTCAGCCATCTCCAGGACAGCAGGGCTCCATCACACATAACGGTGACTTGGGAAGACAAACGCCATCGCTCCGAATGTCCCCCCCTTCCTCCTTCTTCCCCAGCTTTATATACTGGGCATGACGCCATATGGTCTGGAATAGCCCTTTGGGCAGTTTGGGTCAACTGTCCTGGCTGTGCGCCCTCCCAGCTTCTTCTGCCCCTGGCAGAGCAGGGGAAGCTGAAAAGTCCTTGACCAGTGCAGCAACAACTAAAACATCTCTGTGCTATCAACACTGTTTTCAGCACAAATCCAAAACATAGCCCCATACCAGCCACTATAAAGAAAATTAACTCTATCTCAGCTGAAACCAGGACAGCGTTCCACTCTTTTGCAAGTATAGATTCTCAAACCTGAGGTATAGGAGCACCTATAGTGTACAGCGCTCCAGTACATTGTTCCAGAGTACTAAAAGGCAGCTCTCTTATCAGCCATGTGGGCTGGGTTTGGAGCTGTAGCCTCAGGGTATAGATTTAACAGCTTCTCAGTAGTCATCTTAGCCGGGAAGAGTCCTTTGTCGCAAGGTGACAGTGGGCACAGTCCTTGGACCACCCAAGTCCTGCTGGAATTCATTTTAATGAAGGGCTACAACTTGTATGAAAAGATATTCAGCCAGTTTTAGCCCGAGGGCATGTTCATCATTGGTATCTTTAAAGAAAATTGCTATGTCTTAAAATTTGCATGAAACACGTATTACATCCTCTTTCTTTTGATAACATCAGAAGCATCCATCCAGAGAATGTTGTTATCACAACAACTTTGCACTGCAGCCATAAAATGAATAAATAACTGGGTTGGGGCAAAATAAATGCAGTTTCTGTCTTTGGGAAGTGACTACATACAGGCACGATTTTAATGTTAAGAAGCTTAGGATAGCAAAGTGAGGAAGAAAACCAGCCATCTGGGGGAGCAGATGTTTATAGGTTGCTGTAAAAGCTGCTTTGGAGGAATTGTTTTGATGAAATCAAGCAATTACAGGGTTATTTTGTATTAAAATTCTAACCATGCCGAACTTTTATTTAACTTCTCTTCCCCTCTGAGAATTCAATTAAATTCAGATTAGTTTATAATAATGAAAAAGAATAACTAATTCTTTATTCCTTCACCGCTGAGAGAACTTTGAACCCATTGTATTAAGGTAATACAGTTATTTCTAATGGTGTAAGATTTCAAATCTTGATAACGGCATGTTTCCCTCAGAACATTTGAGAAATATGTTTTTCATGAATACTAATTAGTACTGTAGTCTTTAATCACCACTAACTTCTGCCCAGTAGTTGGAAGATAGATCCCGGTGTTAAAATGTAAGAAAACCGGCAGTGACGTAGGATGTTTGTTGACCTGCTTGAAAGCAGGGGCACCTCTTGGAGTGTGCCGTGGCTCACGGCATGCACATCGCCGTGCTGATCTCTGCTTTCGTTGTTGGGACAACCAGTCAATGAGTGGGCAGAAGGTTCCCGTCTCATACAAGGAAGAAAAACAGCCATCCCTTTTCACTAGCCTGCACTGACGTCTGCTCCTTTGTTCCTGTATTTCATCACCCTTCTCTTCTGAAGACCTGAGCTGAGGATGGTTCCTCATTCCAGGGACAGTTTCTCCTTCAGAGGATACAAGCCCAGGTCTCAGGGAAGAACACAACATTTGGTTAGAGGATGTGGCGTGTCCTAGGATTGGGGGAGAAGAGTGCTAAGTGTGGGAGGTTTTGTCTTATGGAGACTTGATGTTGATGAAAGGGGACTTGGCAGATTACTGTTGTTTCTTCTCGGTCAAGAACGGTTAAGAGGTTAGAAATGCCTTCAGGATATCAAGTAAAATGATAATTTTGTTTTCATGGTGCTGCTTTTGCTTTTATTGTTTGTGTATAATGCTTAGCACCTTTCACTGCTGCCTTCATGGCATTAGGTGCTTTACAAATAGAGGATGAAGAGAGAGATGCCCTTGGACCCAGAAGCTTACAGCTGAAATGTGAGGCAGCCAACAGTGAATGCTGACAGGAAGAAAATGTGGCGAGACCTCTGCTTCTGCATGAAATTACGGGTCAAGCATTGTGTTCTTTGACACAATGTTCATTGTGTCATTTGTTCACCTCACTTCTGCAGCACTGAGGGAGAGCGAGGTGTAGCAATCTTTCCCCTCCACAGTCACAGCTCTGATTTTGCACCACTCCACTGTAAGTTTGACTGGTTGGATGGCTCTCGCTGTGGCACTGAGAACAGGGTCAGGCTGGCTTTCGGCACTGTCACTTTTTCTGTCTGTCAGCAGCTTGTTCAGCTGGTTCTGAACTGGAGGAGGGCTATTTGGGGAAATGCTCTTTGTGGTTTATAAGCCCTGAGTAATTTTTATTAGGCTGGCTTACCATGGAGTTATATTGGTAAAGCTTTGGAAGATCTTGTAAGCCAACACACAATTATTACATGCTGGTAGTTGTCTCAGCCACATATTAATGATACCTAGAGCTGTGCTCATTCTGTGCTTGTTAGCAGGAGGTGAGCGGGAGGTGACGAAGGAGCAGTGTCAAGTAAAGAAGCCATTATTCTATAGTGTAATCTTGCTAGTCTTAGGGCAGAAATGAGTTATAGACCACCAGTCACATCCTGCGTCGCTAAACTCTTTTCCTGTTTGCCTCATTGCCAGTGGATATAGCAGTTGACCTCAGGGAGAGGCCAAATTTGCATCATTTCTGTAGCCTCCGTGGAGGTGTGAACCCATGGCCCCAGACAGAGAATAACGCCCCTATTAATTCTATACCCGAAACCCAGGTCAGGGAATATAGATGTGGGTTTAGATGGAGACAGCAGCTATTGGACTTACGAATCATTTAGAAAAGTGAAGACTTTGCAAAGACAGATCCTTAGCAGAGCCACAGAGCATGAAAAAGCAAACCACCAAATATCTATCTTTAGTGCTAGCAAACTTAACTTTGCTTTTAAGTAAAAAAAAAAAAAAATCTTAGTCAATGGAATTCATTCAGATTTTGTTTCATTGCTGTAGTTATTTAGAAAACTAAATAACTATCCTGATGTGGAGAATGATAGTACTATGAGATAGGTGCTTGATGAATAGTCAACATTTTTGCTGCACAGGATTGTCAGCTAAACATTGTATAAAGTAATAGTATTTCACGTGGTACAGGTAACTACTGCTGTCATGCAGTGGTTCAAGATTCAGTCAATGGTATCTTATGATGTCCGCTATGAATTCCTAAATAGCATTGCAATAATCTGTAGAAGATGGTTTCATTCAGCATGACATTGTGAGATATCTTTTTATTTCACAGCATTCATGTGTGTCTATCACACATCCTGAGAGCTTACAGATCCTTAATGCTTGTAGATCTTCACCATTGTCTGCTAGTTTCACATTGATTTTATGAAAAATCTGTGTCCTGGTTACAGAACAGAATTAAAATGCTTGTATATTCTTCAAATTAAATACTACTGATAGCATATGTTGATCTCAGTACTGCTTTGTTTGTAAAAATAAAAGCAGAATCTCTAAATGGTCACGTGCCCTTCAACTGGAGATAAGTACCTGCTTATACGCAACTCAATTGCCGTGAGTAAATGAAAATTGAAAGCTGTATTACTTGTTTGACTTTCTAGCTTCTCCAGACTCTTATTGCAACCTTTCTGAATTATCCCACAAAACTTCATTAAAAAAATTAATACATTTCTAGTGGTTCCTGTTTAACTGTGTAACCTAAATTTCTGCTCTCAGAGTATTTTCTGAATATGAGCGAGTTTTCAGGTGACTAGTAAACCTGTTCTAAGTCTTCATTTGAATAAAGAACAACCTACATGTTTGAACAAGTGTAGTGTGCATGTATTTTATATGATTAAATAAATTATATATGTAAAAAACTGCACACAATGCATGTTCCAACTCCACATATAAAATATACTTTGTGTATATAAAATATTTATATATTGTGCATGTGTATATATATAATTTTTATAAATGCAAATATAGGACCTGCTCTTCAACTGATTAAGGTCAAAATCTCCATCAAATCAGGCTCTCTGTGATCCCTTAGGCCTCACAAGGATTCAGTGTCAGACCAGGTGTAGAATTTGGCATCCTGAGTCGTAGTCCTCCGAGTAGTTATGAGCTGGGAGCCTCCATCCATCATACACTTCCGGACTTGCTTATTATTTTCAGACTTTTTTCTTTTAACTTTTATGTTGCCTTTCAGAGAACAATGCGAGGAGCTTCGTGTACAGCGGATGAAGAAGCATCAGAAGGAATTGTGTGAAGACCGGCTGGCCCAGCTAGCTCTGAAAGAGGAATTGAAAAAGCAACAGAAGAAGGAGGAGCAGATGTTTGCAGAGCTTTGGAAAGAGGACAGGTTGGCTAAGGAAAAGCGAGAGGCGGCGGAGATGCAGAAATCAGCCAAACAGAATCGGGAATTCCTGAATGTGCTCAGTGCCCAGGTAGCAGGGCTCAGTGCTCACAAAGAGGAGGCGAAGCGGCTGAAAGAAGAGGAGGCTCGATTGCTGGTAATTTCCATATAATTCTCAATTCAGGACTGTGTATAAGGCTCTCCTAATGGTAGGCTTACTAGACATTTAAATTAATCCATACCTTATTTGTATCTTCACCGATTCCATTAGTATCTGAGACTGTCCTATTACGCTAAGCCTCTTTTCCAGAGCTGCGGCGAATGCATTCCTGTTTACAGAGGGAAATACATCTTTTGAAACTTAGCATTGTAAAGGATTTTGTCATTCAAAGCCTCTCGGAGCCTTTGTGGGAAATTGAAATGTTTTTAAGCATTTGCCAGACATCTTTGCAGTTCTCTGATTTCCAGTTTCCTGCAGGATAGCTAAAGAGTCTTGTGTCCCAGCTGTAATGCGTAACACCAGATCTCGGACCATGATACATATGTTTAATCATCATGGGAAGTGCACTGGGAGGAAGCAGCAAGAGTGTGCTGCTCCCAGAAGGGAAGGTAAGCCAGAAGTTGAAGGTGACAGCAGGGTAGGCAAGTATGCTGTCCTCCTCGACAAGAGTCCCACAGTACCCGAAGGAACAGAGCAGAGCAGGTCTGCTGACAGTAACCAGGGTCACCTCAGAGTCCAAACTCCTCGGCAGATCTGTAGTGAGGAAGTCCAAGATGAAGCCAGCAAGTCAAGTCAGCAGGTCTGGATCAGGCTCGACCTCAGGCACAGGTGTACCTGCAGCATAGCTCACGTAGGCACCAAGGGCAAGCGACTGAGCCTAACTGCAGCTCCCAAGTGACTCCTCTCAGCCCTTCCTCACATCACTCTTTCCCAGCTCTCTGATCCAAGGCTCATGTCGGGGCTGGCTGCAAGCACAGACAGCCAAGCCCGTGCAGGGAGGTTGCAGAGCCTGTTGGTGCACTCAGGACCCTGACACATGCATGAGGAGACACATTTATATGAAAAATCCCAACTGCTTATGCCCCAGCTGACTGAATTTCAGAATCTACATTTTATTTTTTTTTTTAAACAAATTAGCAAGCAGTGCCTAAGCTTTCTTGCATATTAGTGCTGGCTGCTGTTGGGTGGCACATCACAGGAGGCATTTGCCTACCTTGGCCCAACGGTTTGGCCACTACCCTCTTTTTTCCTCATCTTTGCTCAGTGGAGGCTTGCTGTACCTGTGCTGGCTTTAGTGGGGCTTGCTAGTTCACAGTATTCTGTGTTGACTTTGTGAGTTATGAGAGACTATTTAGTTCAGACTCAGTCTTCATTTTGCAGCTATTTACATGTAGCAATTGAATGATCACTCAGGCTACTCTGTTAGGACTTGGAAGCTGCCTGGAAGCTGATGTTGGCAAGATATATACTCTGCTACTTTTTAAAAATAATGACAATAATGAATCTAAAGCTCTGAAAATCCTGGCTGTAAAACAGTGGAGTCCTTATTCTAAGCTAGACTGTTAGTTAAAAACATGCGGTATAAAATTATTTTCTTCTAACAACTTTTAAGGCACTGCCAAACCTCCCAGGCAAAGAACACTTCTTCTTAACCGGCTATTTCAGAAAAATGCTATTAGAATAGAAGACTTTGTAGCTTCCCCTGAAGACAGCTGCCTCGGGCTCCATCAGGGAGATAAATTTCTGGTAAAGTGGTTTAGTCTCTGAAAAAAAGCTTTCTTCGAAGGGTCCATAAAGGAGAGTTTCTGTATTGAAAATGAGATGTAATCCTTTTTCATCAGAAGAGGGATGTGACAGATGGCCTCCTTACAAGTTTCTCAGTGCCGAGTTGGTAGCCTGTAATCATCAGGGGTTTCATCTGGGTGAAGGACACGCTATGGACAGCTAAGTGTCTCTGTGTATAATGGTTTCTTCTGGTTGTTGCAATGGAAATAGATTATTTAGGGAAGCCAGACTTCCACCTTTGCCACAATAGACCATATGTGTGCATCAAGATATCTCAGGCTGGATGACAAAAGAGACAGCAATTTTTGCATTAGCTTTTTCATTAGCTGTTACTTACATTAGCTGCCTTCCCTAGCTCTCCCTCTGTCTTTTCTCTCCCTTAAAGAATTGTGATATCTTGAGGGGACAGAAATTACGTTATTCTGGCTGTAGTCTCAGAAGTGTTAGATGAGTTTCTGCCACAGCAGTTTAGTCCTGGCTTGCAGATGGATGGTTGGTAACAATTTCTTTGTACATTTGCAATATTGTGTTACCCCATCGTATAAACTTTCACAAAGTAAGCACCATGGATCCCATCCTTGGCTACTCTCATACCATTTCACTGATGTCAGAATTCAGCCCAAGACATGTGCCGGCTTGCCCAGTAGACTGCTATTTCCACCTTCTTTACTGTTCAAAGTTTTTTGGATTACTTAGTGGTTCAAATAATATATATTGAGTTTGAAAGCTCTTTTACCAGCTTCTGAGAATGAATCTGGCCGTTCAGGAGGATAGCAAAGTTAGCTTTGGCTTTGAAATACTGGAAGAGTCAGTGGGCGCTTTATGTCCAGCGTAAAAAGTGATGTTCCTTAGGAGGTGCAGCTTGTACTTCCTACAGGGAAGATTAGACACGTTGTTTATGGCAAACCTGCTAATGCATGTTAGAATATTTATTGACATTACAAAAGAGACATTTAATTTAAAACCAGGTTAACAAAAAGCGTGTACCTTCAAGACAGCTGAGGCATTGTTTCTGAGACCTGTAGATAAGCTAATGATGGCCACATACTGTTTTATGACTATGCTTGTAAACTTATTCAAATGCAGGATGTTCAGGAATTATGCTAAGTTACTTTATTGATGCTGCTTTGGGATTTTTTTTTTCTTGGCTAAATAATCTTGAACATACATATACCTGTTTGATCTTGAGTATGTGTGCTATTTTTCATTGTTTCTTTCCTAAGAACTCAACTTTACTGTCCCTTTTCCTGTTCTTTCCAATATAAAGTGGAATAGTTTGAAGCCATGGAAATTCAGTAACTGCCCATCAGAATATAAGGATACAATTGCTTCATGCAACCTTATGTCCACTAGAGATGCAGTGCTCTGAACATCCAGCACAGGCACAGGACAGATAATAGATGCAGAAACAGGAGGAACACATGGCTCTGTTATCGGTTAGTGGTTATGGCTGCGTGTGAAGACTTGGATATAGATCATGTGTGCTGCAATTATATCGATTTCTCTAAAGAGATTACTCTGTCTATCTGCTTGAAATATTTGGAGTACATCAGGCATTCCAGTGTTTTGGTATTGAAGTGCATGTGATAATTAAAGAGAAAAATCCTGAATTCTAATGAATGATATACTAAAATGTTCATGTGTTAACAGGTCTAATGGATGACACTAATTCTCTGTCAGCAAGAAAGGCTTTAAATATTTATCTTTGCTCTTCAGTGTTGCAATGAAACTAATTCTAGCCATCGCTTAGTTTGAAGTTATGCAATGACTTTACAAGCTGGCTATTTTTACCGTCATAGGAAGAACAGCAGCAACTGCTTAAGCTAGAAAATGAACAACTTCAGATGGAGAAACTACAGAAACAGAAGGAATGCAGGGATGCGTTGCTCAGTGCAGCACAGGACAAGAAGAATCGTCTTAATGAAGAAAAACAAGGTGAACTTGCCCTAGAGATGAAGATCTTAGAAAAATCTCTTCAGGAACCCCAGGAAGACACTGAGGAGAAAACAAAAAGAAAAGTAAGGGCTAGAGGTGTTCATTGTGAAGTTGTGGGGCAATATCTCATCTAGACTAATTTTGTGGCCCTTAGTGAACTGCACAGTATAAATGACATCAGACACAAGCCCTTTTCTCTGAACAAGTTGATTCTTTTGTTGCATAGCCTGTTGCTTCTCCTCCTGCCAGCACTCTACTTCTCTGAAGAAGCCCATTATCGGTTAAAACCCCAGCGAGTACTTTAAAGCATGCTTTGCAATCAGCAAGGCTACCAGGCTACACAAAAGCAGGGGATTCTCAGGAAATCCTGGCATCTTGTCCCTCCATGCTGATTCCATTGTGTATAAATCACCTGAGTTTTTTCATCCTTATACTTGCATGGACGTAATGGAGGTTAGAAAAATATTTTTTGTTTCATGGACTTGATTTATTGAATATTGCAACTGCAGAGAATATTTAACTTACAATATTTAACTTATTCTAATTCATTAATACTAAGAAATGGTTTTAAATCTTTAATAGCTGGATATATAGATGCAAAACCCCCATGTTAAATATCTTAGAGATGCCATGAAACCATGGATGTGTCTGTCACTTCCTAAATTTAAAGCAAGTAGATTGTCCAACTTCAGGGTGAAAATGAGTCTCAAGGTAACTTTAAGACAGAAAAAGGAGCTGCATTCATTACTCCGCTCAAGGTATTTAGAAGCTCATGTAGGTTAGGAAAGTTGTATAAACTCACTGTTAGACCTTGGCACAAAATTACAGGAGGTGACATTTAGTATTATTTATTATTATATTTATAGGTCCCAAGGCTTCTAATGCAGGTGAGGGTGACGTAGCTTGGTCAGTTGTAGAAAGTCTTTGTAAAATGTCTGTGTTGTAGGCAGCTGAGCTGCTATGGGGGAAGGGATCACTTTATATTTGTTCTGCTCTTACGCTGTTGTCCAGGCACTGTTGACTGGCCAGGAAGAAGATTCTGCACAGTTCTTTCCCATAACAGGGTTTGGGATGGAAGTCTAGGCTCCCAGTTCTCACATTGTCCGCAAACCACCACTTCCCTTCACATTTTGAAAGCGCTTTTTGAACTCATTTACTCAGATCTGCAAACATCTGTGTGTCTGCAGCAAGAGCTGTTCAAGGAGCAACAGACTTACCTGGCACACCTGGCTCAACAGCTGGAGGAGGAGAAACAGCGAGAAAAAGAAGTGGACGAGCTCCTCAAAGAAGAGATGGCGAAGGTTTGGGCCAAGAAGGCTGAGCAAGTACGATTGGAAAAGGAGGCTAGAAAGCAGCTACTGAAAGATGTCCTGGATACAAGACAACTGCAGATGGAGGAGAAGTGTAAGTAATAACAGCTTGCCGTCTGTGCAGCAAACCTACTGCATGAATACAAGTCTTGGCAAAGGCAGAGGGAGTACAACACACTGCTTTTGGGAAAACCCTCTGGCCCAGCACGCACAGGCTGTACGGTTGAGTGGACAACAATGCTACTTGTCTCTGAATCTGCTTCTGAAACTTTACTCCTACAGGCATTCCTTACACTAATTTCCCATTGCTATCACCAGAGCAGAGCCTAGTAAAGTAAGGATTGCACAAGCAAGTGATCATTATTATTAATTTTTTATTATTATTATTAAGTCCTGAATGTGAAAAAACAAGTAAGCTGAGAATACACTTGCCATTGTTTGCGTGCCTCTTCAGAAGAAACAAAACTCAGGCTCACTACTTGGCTTGAATACAGTCTCACTGTCCCTTCAAGCTTAGCAGTGCTGCTATCTTCTAAAAGTGGGGGTTTTTTGGTTGTTTGGGTTTTTTTTTGCAGTGCAGAGAAATGCAAAGGAGCAGGAAGAACTCGCTCAAGAGAGGAAGTTATTAGCTGAAGCAATCACAGAACTCAAGCATATAGAAGAAGAAAAATATGCAAGGTATTTTCCTTTTATGACATTGGCTCATTTCATTGCAGATCAATCTTTTAAACTTGTGAGTAGGCTCATTCTCATTTTCAGGTAACTCTAAGAGCACTGGGTGGGCTTTCTTCTGTTCAGAGAGGCTCTGCTCCAAACTGCTCAATAGCAGCCCTGTTACACTGCAATTGGTATTAAATTGCTAATTCTGATCTCATCACACAAAGAATGGTGTTTCATTACGTATCCTTGTTTTGGTCTTTTTGGACCATCATGTGACTTACATCCGTCGTGTTTATTAAATGCATCCCCTCATACTCTGAGCTGTTATTAGGAGCGGCAGAGGTTTGGGGAGGAGGGTTAATGAAAGGTTATTTCATTACTTACCTAGGAGAACTAGTGTGTTCAGGCTTATTAAACTCCACCTACACACATCCCTTAAACAATCACATAGTCAGCCACCAAAATACCAGACTACTGCACGTAACCCAGCTGCACGGGGTTCTCCTTACCTTACAGTTCCTCAGGGTGAGAATATAGTTACACGCAGTAGCTGAAACGTTCCTCTGGGTGTCATGCAAAGCCTAGGGCAAAGGGCCTTATTTCACTTACTCAAATTCCCTTTTGTACTCCTGCCCTCTCTCCACGCTCGTCTGTGGGAGGTAACCAAGCAGCTCCTTCCAGAGCCACTACCTGTTGTGTTCTCTGATGGCTTTATTGGTAACAATCTCCTGGATATGGCAGAAATCTCACCCTTCTGAGAGAAACATGCTGGGCTTCATTTTGGATATGCTTCGCTTAGCAAAGATGGCATTCAGTGGCATCAGTAAGCGCTGCGTGGTTCAACTGTGTTGCGTTAGCGCACAAGTCTTGACTAGACTGTTGGCATTTTAAGTGTCTGTGTGCCTGAGCATGTAGGTAGACTTCCACTGCTGCTCCAGAGGGTAGTGAAAGTAATACATGAGTCTCGAGGTAGAATGATTTCTTCTGACAGCCATTTCCTAGAATATTAGTACAACGCCGCAGCAGGAGCCTGCACCCTGTCTTCCCCGTTGGCGGTAACTTGTTATCTTCAGAATGAGGGAGTGGAGTAAGGCTGCTGCAGCAATGAGCCTGAGCTAGGAAAGGTCTGAGACCTGACACTCTCATTCTCTGTCCTGTGTCACCGTGAGGGGCAGGGAAGGCATGCTGATTACAAGGGGTTGTTCTTGCTCTTTTTTTGTGGTGGTTGTTGTTAAGCGCTGATTTTGCAATCTGCTTTATAACATACAATACAATATAACATACAGAATGCAGTGCGTTCTCTGAAGAACATAAGGTTAGCATGTAACATTTGGTTAATAGAGTGGTAGTTATACTTAACACCTAAAAGGACTTTTGAATGGTTCTTTGGTCAAGGTTGAATGCTAACAGATTGAATAATAATAATAAAAAGTTGTTTATTCTTTTACCCATACTTCATAAATAAGCTATTCATATGTCATTTCCAGAAAAGTAAAGGAAGCAAAAGAATACCAAGAGCAACTCAGGGCTCAAATTGCCTATCGACAACAGGCCCGTGATGCTGAGGAAGAAGAGAAGCAGCGAGAATATGAATCAGGTCTAGCAGCAGAGAGAGCTTACCAAGAAAGGGTACAGGACATTCTATCAAGCCCTTCTGAGAAGCTAGCAAAAACCCACCCTTTGAGAAGAAAACGAATGTCTAACTCTCAAGAAGATAATTTACGGTGATTTTTTAGCTCACTTGGTTGCCTTAAAAAACATTTTGTAAGGGTGTTTATAACTGACTTGAGTTAGCGGACCCGTCTCCACTGTGATGCTCAAAATATTTAACTGGCAAATACAAGAAACATGGTATTTTTAAAGGTTTTTTTTCCTCTTGGATTTTCTTTGACAAAATGACTGATCCAAATCAAACTGTGTGTTTTAATACAAGGATACCGTATGTTCTCTGCAGTATCGTAATGTATTATTATTACATGAGTGATATGCAGGCATTCTTTAAAATCTGCACAAAGAAAATGTGGTAGAAGAGTTTCAGCAAACTTTTATTAAAATGCCTTTCAAACTGCCAATATTTGCAAAACCTTTCTATTTAGGCAAAATGTACTTGGTGACTCATCTTCATTTTCCTTGTTAAATATAAAACTATGAATCTGTTTTACTATGGGCTAGACAGTAAAGAGCTGATATTGCTTTGCATGTGTTCTGATAGCTATTGAATGATCTGTGGAATATCGGAGTCCCAAAGCTAATCTGTGAGACCTCTGCTTGGACAGATTTAATTGTGCACGACTGAAGTCATCCTTTTCTTGCAGAAAGGGTTGTTATTTATCATTTTGGCAACTCTGCCTCTTTAGAATGCCTTGGATTGCCACCAATGCCATAGTCTGAACACACAGAATGGGGGAAGTGGAGCACCAATAGTATTTTAAGACAGAACAGTACAAAATATAGCCAGATGTCAACAGGAAGGTCTCGAAAGGGTTTTGGCAGTGGGGAGAAGGGACACCTCCTCACTGCTGTCTCAGCCCCCCCATGTTAATGGCCAGATTACCCTTTATGCAGGAGGAGCAGTGGGTGACATGAGGAGGACAGGTGGGAGCAATCCAGCTTCTCCCCATGGCATTGCCCTCAACCAGCTCCCTGGTATGTATCTCAGTCATTCTTCCTCTGTGCTTTTAAGAGGAGGGAAGTGAAGAATCCATTTATAACTAACTTCATATCCTTTCTTGCTCATAGACTTTGTGCCATTCAGAAATGTTTTATCTTCTTTCTCACATTGTTCCATTTGAGCCTTTGCTGCTGCTTATCTGCAGATGTTTCTCTGTCCCCCTTCAGCTTCTCAGCTTCCACCATCTTTCCTCCAGCCCCTGCTTTTCCACCCTTTTTTTCTCCAATTTCCATCTCTCACTACGCATTTCCTCTACCTTCTTCCTCCTCCCTACCTTCCCCTTTCAGTGTCTGACTCCCTGTTGGTGAGTACCAGCACTCGTGTGTTTTGTTGTGTGGGAGTGTGAACGGATGCACAGAGAAGCTGATAAATGGCTGGGATCAGAGCCCAGGAGTCCCAGCTCCCAGGCCTCTTGGAATGAATCGGGAATAAACTGCATGCACAGTCACCTCATCGTCCCATTTTAAAGCAGACACCAAGCTGAGAAGTGCTTTTTGTCTGTGGAGAAAGCTGTACAGCTGTTTGCACAAGGCCAGGTAGAGATGTATTAATCTGAAATAGTATCAGTGATCTTAGCGAGAGCAACCCAACTAATTATAGGTGTAAATGGTGGGAGAACCTGGCCCTAAGATGTTGCCCTGCTGAGGGGCAAAGGAGTGTGGTGGGGTTTTATCCTTGCTTGCAGACAAAAATTCTCTGAGAGCAGCTTCCTGAGGCAGCAGATGGAAGAGGGACAAGTTCACCAGCTGTTACCATCCAGACAGGTGACTAGACAGAGCAGAGCGGAGCTTCTTCATGTCTTGCTCCTTGAATCACTCGAATCCAACCAGGGTCTGTGTCCTACAGACATCGAGAAAAGAAATGTTCAGAAATGTGAAAACATTGCAAACCGGGAGAGGCGGGTTGCTAGTCGGGACGCCTAGCCCTTACACAGTGCTTTTCAGCAGCCAACTCCAAAGCCTTACAGAAGACTTCAGAGCTGTTCCTCCTATTTTGCAGGTGGGAAAGGCCATCCCAGATAATGGAAACAGTTTCATCAGTCCAGAGAGCTCATGGTAGTCATAGGTCTTTGCTCTCACCCCTGGGTCAAATTGGCAGAATGATTAAGAGATTAATTTCCTGGTCTGCCACAGACTCCCGGCGTGGCCCTGTGCAAGCAATGTAAATTTTTCTTTACTACTGTGACCCCTCTTTGAAAAATGAACATAATAGCACATTCAGAATTCCAGGATTAATTAAAGTGTATTATTAAAGGCTGTGACACTGTTCTTGGGTATACCTGATATGAGACAAAAAATACCATGTTGGTGATCTGGGTGAATTTGAGCCATCCAAAATGATAATAAATCTTTTTTTAATAAAATAATAACTCGGATGAGGTGGTTAAAGCTATCAAGCATTTATAATGTGTCCAAGCTCCTGCTCCTGGAGGCAAAATTCCTCTGCAATGAATGTGAAATCTGCAGAAAAATAAAAGATCAGACTGGAAGAGGTTTGCCTTCATCAGAAATTAATTCCCAAACCAAACTCTTCTGAGAGAAAACTTGTCAATGAGCATGTTGCTGGGGCTGACCCCTTTGCTGCTGAGTGCTTTGTAGACTTCTCGTTGGTCTAGAAGAAGGGATAAGGCTCATACCAGGCTGCTGAGCAGCTGGGTGGGTCAGCAGACTCTAAAAGCATCTTCTTGCTGATGATTTTCGGTGTCAAGACTGAAGAGTTTCCTTAATTGTGGTATCTCCCCGGAGTGTTTGAGGGATCCTGGAGCCAAACCATCTATTAAACCAGGAGTGCAGGGACACCACTGATAAGTGAAGCAGCCTGGTCCATGGCTGGGTGACCTCTCCCTGCACCACGGGTGTGAGCAACGCAAAGACAAAACCACTGGCATTTAAAATATGGGCAGTTACAGCCTCTTCATTTATACAGGTACTAGAGCTTAGCAAAAGATGCCTTCCTGTATTTTTTATTACATTTTTCACGTTGATGGAGGAAGAGCAGAGGTGTGGAGTGTGTTCATGACTTGCCTGTGGCAGAGCCGGGAATGGCTGTCCCCCATCACATCTTCCCACACCCACTCCAAGGTTTGAACCCCTGGCACTTGCCAAGGCTTTAAGACTTTTCTGCACCCACCCATCTGCTTGTAACCGCTTTTATACTGACCCTAGGATTTTCCACGGTGATGCTTTTGGCCACGTGTGAGGCGTTGAGCTGAGGAGCAGTTCCTGGTGCCCTGCGGCACGGTGCTGGCTTGGTCCCTGCTCCCCGGGGCCAGGCTGCAGGCTCCCAGGGCTATGGGAGCACCTTTGGGGCTGGAGGCTCGCTGCAAAGCCACATCCAGCTTTGGACAGAATCAGTTTTATTTGCAGGAAAATCCTTCTTTGTTAATTATTCATTGCTTTAACACCTTGATTAATTTTTCATTACTTTAACACGGGTAGGAACACTTGCTGCAGAAACAGCCAGTGCAACCATGCCCAGGGTATGGTAACGCCGCAGCCCCAGCCAGACGCGAGGATCGTGCCCAGACGTAGCACGTGCTGACTTCTGCACGGCCCAGGAGGAGGGAAGTCCAGCTTCGAGGTCTTTGGGACAACTCTGCATGCAAAAATTCAGGACCTGGGGTTGTATTTAGCAACAGTCAGCTCCGTCCTGATGACATTTGGAGCTGTCAGAATTGATGCTCCATATTTTTGCATTACCTGCTACCGTGCCTTGCACAGACGGTGTCATGTACAAGAGACATCCAGCGAAAGCACAAACCTTTCCCTGCAAACCTTAATACACATGCAGAGAGTTTAAAGTACTTTGAACTGCGCAGATATTGCCCCTAATTTTGAGGAATAAGGTTGACTCAGCTCTCATTTTACCCTGGCCACCTGCGCTCTCAGCAGTAGATCTGGCTCCAAAGTATTTCCTTGGAGGATTTCAGGATGGGGTTATCGGTGGTAATGTACTGCTCATGCATCGAAATTCAACGCTGTAACTGTAGTTTGGGGGTCAGGGGATTTCACTGCAGGAGCACTGGTTTCTCCTGCCTGTCTGAATTCAACAACAAACTCACCTTCGCTCCTCTACCTAAATAAAACCCCAAAGCTGACGTGGAATGCTGGGGTGCCTGTTGCCGAGAAGATAACTCCGCTCCTAACCTCCAGTGCCAGCCCCAGCACCCTGCCCGCCTCGCCGAGCCCTCCAGAGCCCCTCGCCGCTCCGTGCCATCATCCATCCATCCATCCATCCATCCATCCATCCATCCATCCATCCCTGGGGTCTCCATGTGTCATTGCAACAAGGCTGGGACCTGTGAGCATTTGGGGGAACACACACATCTCCAACACCCGTCCTGTACTTGCAAAGAAGCCACTGGCTCTGAAAAAACCTGCTAGTTGGTTAATTTTCACCTCTAAGTGCCGTCGACGTGAATGCAAGAGGGGCTCCCATAAAATGCTATTTAAGAGCCAGGGCTTGTTAAGTATTATGATCAACACAAGTTTCGATTCCCAAATGGAAAGAAGCTTCTGTCTCCTGAAGGAGACAATTTCCAGCAACTCAGCACTTGGGACACACTTCAGGGATTTTGTATGTATTTTGGGGTTTTTATTTTCTAACTTTAATTAAAGTTTTAGATTATGATAAATTTGATGGAAAATCACACATGGCACCAGCTGGTATTTCATGGGAACAGCTGTGCTTTGCCTCGGGCTATCATTGCTACCCAGGCTTCACTGAAACCTTTGCTCCTGATTGTGCCGGTATTTCACATTTTGTTTCTACAGTTGATTTAATAAAAGGAGAGGAGCAAGTTTTGTTTGCCCAACAAAGCTATCTTGGAGGCTTTGCAGAGATTACACTGTCAAATGTGTTACCCAGGGTAATTTCTAGAGAGGGTGCAGGTTTTTCTCCCCTTCTTTGCTCCTTCCCAAACTTCCCCCGGAGACACCTGCAATTTATTTGGATTCACCAAGGACAACAGAGCTGGAAAGGAGAGGTATCTGCGACGCTGGCTGTCCTCCCACCACATCGGCGCTGCTCCCTACCAGGCTCTGGGGTGGCTAAGGGAAAAGATGCCAAAGGGGGGATTTTGTCACCCCAAGGGACTAGGAGCAGAGGGTGAGATGCCACCAGCAATGGCTTTAAAGAAAGGCTGTGGGTGCCCTGTGAGCAGCACAGCCCGAAACCACGGGATCCCCCCTTACGGAGTAAACAACCGTGGCAGAGAATAAGCCTCGCTGAGCACATTTTCTGCCTGCTTAGTTAATATGCAAAAAGCCTTAAATGATAATGAATAGCAATAGTGATTAATTAGGAATACTTTGCATTTGCATCGTGCTTCTCAGGCTCAAAAAGTGCCTTATAAGCATGAATTGAAGCACGGGGTGCTCCCAGGGGATGGAGGGAGACAGCGTGGCCCACGGACCGACAGGCTGGGGACAATTTTTGGCTGTTTCTGCCCAAGAAACGATTCCTGACATCGGTGTAGGGTGGAGTGACACACAAGCAGTGCACAGGAGCACGGCCAGGGGTGGCGGTGGGAGCCCAAACCCACCTCCAGGCAGGAGAAGACAGAGAAAAACCTGTCCCTGGTGGGTTCCTTGAGTGCATTTCCAGTGGGCTCATGTGGGCAATGCTGCCCGTCCCAGGCCCAGGCGTGTCCTGGCGAAGGACGCCCCGTTAAAGCCATTCATTGCACCCCGATATGTGGGTGATCCCCAGTGGCTCAGCAGCTTCTGGGGACGGCAGGGCCTGAAGCCAACGAGGAACACCCACTTGGGGCTTAATTACTCGTCTTCTGTGGGAAAGGAAGAAGAGAAGAATAAAAGGAAAAAAAACCCCAAACCCAACAATAAATACGGTGTGTTTCAGGGCCTCAAGTGAAGGAAGCGAGGCGGCTCCCTCCTGCCCTTGGCTTCGCCCCGCTGCCGGGGGGATCCTGCCGGGGCTGGGGGCAGGAGCCGGGCGGGGTCCTGGGGACCCCCGGGGAAGCGGCGGGGACCAGGGAAAGGAAGGAAAAATATGTTTAAAAAAGGGCTTTTTAAATAAAAACAATAATAAAAACCGACGCAGGCAGTGAGGCAAAGCGCGGCTCCCTCCCTGCACGAGCGCGGCGGTGACAGGGGCCGGCAAGGGGCCCGGCGGACGGGGGGCGCGGAGCGGGAAAGCCGAGCCGGACCGAACGGAACCGAGCCCAGCCGACCCGAACCGAACGAAACCGAGCCCAGCCGAGCCGAACCGAACGGAACCGAGCCCAGCCGAGCCGAAGCGAACCGAACGGAACGGAACCGAGCTCAGCCGAGCCGAGCCGAACAGAACCGAGCCGAGCCGAAGGGAACCGAACCGTGCCTGGCCGCACCGCCACACACCTGAGCGGGGCGCGGCGGAGGCGGAGCGGCGCTGCTGCTGCTGCCTCCTCCTCCTCCTTCTCCTCCTCCTCCTGCCCCCCGCCGCTCCCTTCCCTTCCCTGCGCCCTGGCCGGCGGCGGCGGGTGTAAAGGTCGGTCAGTCAGTCAGTCAGTCTGTCCGTCCGTCCGTCCGTCCGGCGGTGCCGCTCGCTGCCTGCCGGCCCCATGCCCCGCGCCTAGCGCCGCCCGCCCCGGCCATGTCCGCCGCGGAGCTCTACACCAAGGTGAGCGGGGCGGCAGCGTGTGTGGGGGGGTTGTTTCCCAGTCGTGGAGGGGACCCGCAACTTTCCCCGCACCCCCCGGGCCGGCGCCCGCAGGTGCCCGGGGAGCGGAGGGGACCCCCCGCCCGCGCATCGCCTCCCCCGCGGGTACCGGCCTGTCCTGGGAGCCGGGTCGGGCCCCCCCCCCCGGGGAGGAGCGGCTCCTCCCGGGATTTCACCCGCCCGGGTGAACGACGTGGCTGGTTTTCTACGGGAAAGGGTGAACTTCGCCCGTGGGTCGGGGTTGCGGCGGCTTTGGCCTCGTCCTTCGTGGGGTCCGTCAGCTGAGCGGGCGAACAGGCACCTAAAACACGCTCAAGCTTCCCCAAATCCTCATAGAATAATTTTTTTTCCTCATATTCCTAAAACACCAGGGCGGAGGGAGAGGGAAAAACAAGTCCTTACAACTGCCGTAACTAACCGAAATGCTCCCAAGGTGCCCAGTTTGTAGTTGCCTTTTCTTTCTGCAAGTCCCGAATGTAAATCCCTCGGCAGGGGTACGACCAAACGCACCCGCTTCCTCATGGCAGCCAGGGAAGGTAACATGGCTGATGGCCTCGCAGGGTGCTACGCACCGCTGGGCTGGCACTCAGTGTGCCAGCGGGGTGGCAGCCAGCCACCCTCGCCGTCGCTTCCCAGGGGGAAACCCAGATTTGCTCCTAAAAAGTGGCCGTTGTGACAATGGGAATTTCGGGTGCTGATTTTGAAGTGAAGCCTGAGGTCTAGACAAGATATGGCTTTTTTTTTTTTTTTTTTTTAAATTATTTTGTGGCTGTAGGATACTCGGGCAGGGTGCAGGATGTTCCCGCTCCTTAGCCAAAGTGGGCTGGGGATGCACCCCATGTGGTTTGGGGGTTTCTGCCCCCTTCCCAGTGAGAGGTTTGTGTCCGGAGAGATCTTTGCTGATTGACTTGGCCTCATGAAAGAGCTCCTTGCACGCAGCAGGAGATCCACCCGGTACGGAGCGATAACTGGTAGGGGGAGAGCCCTCTCCCTGCACTCCGCATCTTCCTGAGGCTAGCCAGGAGTGCTGCGGGCAGCCAGGATCCAGGGAATATGCTTAGTAAAAGCCATCAATAATGCTAGGCAGGGGCTCATCAAGAAAAGTGCTTGGCTTCAGAATGGTTTTTGCTGAAAGACTGTAAAGTGCCAGCATCATGTACTGTAATAATGAGACTTTTAGTGTTTTAAATTTTTCCTGTGACCATGGTCAGTGTGCAGACCTTGCCAGATTGGCACCAGCCCTCTCAAGGAACCACTTTTTGTCTCTGTGCCAGTCTCCCAGGCTTAACTTCGCTGCAGATTTCTGCTTCTGTAACTCATTTTGCGGTCAGCTTTTATGTAATATTGGGGGCTGCCACTTGTTTTTTTGGCCGTTGATATCAAACGGATGCAGGATGAATTGTGCATCTGGCAGCTCCTCCTTTGAACCTATGTGAATTTAAGAAGCCCTGCTGCGTTGAGCAGGGCTGTCCGTGAGCAGGCTGACCTCTCTCCTTCTCAGGAGTGCTTCAAAAGCGAAGTCTCAGGTTTGGAAAAGCTTTTTCCCTTGGAAAATCTGAAGGGGAGCACAAGGAAAGCCGTGGCTAAACTGCTCCGACGTGCCGACCGCAGCATCTCATTGGGCGAGTGCATGGATGCGATGGCAAGCATCCCCAGGGAGGAGGGAGGCTGGCTGCAAGCACTGTGTTATCCGTATCTATGGGCTGGTTATAACAACTAGGTTAATTGATTCTTAACTTGATGATCAGGTAATTAACCTGTGTCGTGTTTTTATGCTAACTTGATTAGGTTTGTACTCCTGTTCATCTGTTGAATGGGGTATCAGATGCCTGCTGGGGCATTGCTTGTGATCCCATTGCTGTATAGGGACTTTTTGATGAGGCACTTGGGAAGCGATGGGGATTTGGGGACAATCTGTGCATGTAATTTTTAATTTATTTTTAATAACAACAAAGATTCTTGATGAGAGCTGGTGCTTCAGTACTGGCCCTTCTGCTGGTGTCCGTTTGCCTTGCGGGGACACTTGAGGGACACAGCTGGTGTGGTAGGTGGTGAGGCCACTGATGGTGCCTTGAACCACTATGGGTCATCGGTGGGTCTGAGTGCTGGCGTTGCAGTGAAATTTAGGACTGTCCTGCTGGGTGGTCTTCTGCATGGGACGTCTGGGCTTTGAAGCAGCAAGAAAATGTTTCCTGTGACTTTAAGTATATAAGAAAAAGAGCAGAGAAGGCTTTAAAAAACCCCAATGACCTTGAGATGCTGAGCCTGAGGGTGTGAGTTGCAGGTGGAAGTCCCCAAGATGAAGGATCTGTGTTGCTCTCTAGCCTGCTCTTGGAAAGCATTAAAGAAGGTCCTGGTGCTCGTTTGCACATCACCTCTGTGCGGATGTGAGCGTTTGGCCCCATGGCCTGTAGCTCCTCTGGGCACTTATAGCTCATATATAGTAGAGGCCTCTGAGAGTGTGGTGGGGGGAAGACAACCTGCTGCAGAGAGCTGCCCTGCCCCGAGCAGTTGGGTGTTGATGCACTCTCTGTGCATGGCTACCAGAAGATGCGTTAACAGAGTAACATGTGAGTGACCAGAGGAAGCGAGGGGTAAAAGCACGGCAAAGCTTCAGTGGGGTGTTACGGTTCAGGAGGTGACTTCCCAAGCACAGAGGTGGGGCCTCCTGGATAACCTCCAGGATGGGGATGAGGCTTTTTGAGGGAGGATGCAGAGGGAGGGAAGGCGGATGATCCAGCTCACGGGAATCAATACAGCTGTCTTGCTAAAAGCCTATCGATCCAATGTGCAGTGTTGCATTAGCGCAGCCACAACGGTACCTCCCTTGGAGTCCTTCCTTCTGGTTGAACCAGGTTGAAAGAAACTGCTGGGGAGCTGCTTTGGAGTGGCTGAGTGGGACTTCTCAGGTCCTCCCACCTCTCCTTCCTCCTGGGCTGTAATGGGAGCTGCTGTGGGTTGTGTAGAGAGCCCTTAACTTCTGCTTGAGGCTTGCAGAAGACCTCCTGGGATCTTGTGGGACACATAGTATTTTCTTGGTGCTTAAGTTCATGCCGATGAATTTGCTGTGTTAGACTCAGTGGTGTCCTGAGGAGCATTTAAACTGGAGAGGAACCTATCCTGGAAACACCAGCAGCTGTAAGTTGATGGTGGAGGCTCTCTCCATGTGATGTCTCACCCGTGCCCCTTTAAAAGCAGGGATGACTGGTGTTTAATAGCCCCCATCAAACAAGATAATTAACAGCTGTGCCTAATTATGGGTGTGTGTGTAGTTCCAAAACTGCATCAACCTTCAAGCACGTAGGACTCCACTTGGGTAAATAGTTATGGGGAGAGTATTATAATACTCTTCTCACTCCCAATGCAGTACCTGGGGACTTTGGGATTATCTGGCTGTGGATTTTATTTTGTTGCGGAAACAAACATGAATTTAGTGCAACTTGTATCCTAGCAGAAGAGGAGCTGTATGGTAAAGGGTGAAGACCTGGTTCTGGAGCCTCTGGCACCAGTGTGTGCAAAAGGAGTAGGGGAGGCAGGGGCACGAGGACTCCCGCTTGCAAAAGACCTGTTCCAGATGGAGAGCTGGTGGAGCTTTGCCTGACCCATGTATCGTCCAGTTACCCCATGCAAACGTCTTTCTAGGGCTGCCTGGGGGCCGGTCCTGCTCCTGCCATGTCCCCAGGGTTCCTGCTGGAGCGTGGCAGCAGTGGGATGTGCCCAGCTGCGGTGCTGCCCAGCCAGACTGGTTGCAACTGGGCAGGGGAGTTTCTCAAACCCTATTTAGCTGAAGCAGGAGGCCAAGGCAACTCCCTGCACACAATGCTCTTTCCTTCTTCTCCAAAGAAACCTGTTGCTGATGCAGCTAAGCTTCAGCCAAGGTAACTGCAGTCCAATCCCCGTAAGCCTGTGCAGATGCCAGCATTACTCTGTAATGAGATAACGGGGATGCTCTGCTCCTCTGAGCTGGGTGCTGTGCAGAGTGGAGGGAGGACATCGCCCCTGGAAGATGCCATCTCCAGCAACGGTTTGATTTGCAGCATTAAACCACAGGTTAGACTTGCTTGCATGGCTAGCCTTCGTTATTGTAAGGTGAAGCTCTTCATATTACTAAAACAAATATAATTGCTTTTGCTTCTGGATGTTCTTCTCTCCTAAAGATACTTCTTAAAATATGTTAATTGTTAATTTAAGCATAGCCTCTGAACCTCATGCAAAATAGTGCTTCTGCCAGGCTAGGGAATAGGCTGTGCCTTTCTGCTCCTGGGGTATTGTGCAGCTCGAGATACGCTCTTCAGAAGGTTTGCAAGCTCTGGATGAGAAAGAAACCAGGGTATTTATTTATTTTTTAATTTTTTTTCTTCCCATTGTGCAAAGTGACTGTTATTTGCCAAGTAGTTTTTAATAGACAATAGAACTTAATGCATTAAAAAAATCCTCTTCTAATGGCTAGTCTTGGGTATAGAAAACTCTTTGGTTTTCACTTAAAGTTGTTGTATTAAATAAAGTAGCTCGAATGAATCGGTGGTTTCTGACCCTGGGGAGAAACTTTTCAAAAGCGAATAAATATTGCCAGTGTGATCACACACTGATTGAGTCAATGAATTGGCATAAACCTTCTGGTGTAAAACCTTTCTGAAAATGAATTATCCTTCAAGACTTGGAGAGGATTCGTCCTTAGTGGGTGCCTGTGTGTTGGTTCGGGGTTGAGGAGCAGCTGGGAAGGAGCAGAGAAGATCTGTGTATTGCGTAGAAAAAATTTCTGGGAATAAGTGTGGGGGACAGGGAAAGTTTGGGGTTCAGTCCCAGGACATCCATGGGACCTCTGCTGCAGAGCTCCTGAACTCCTGCCGCTGCTGTTAGGAAAAGCAGGTTATACTTGAAGGTTTTGGGTTTTTTATTTTTCTTCTTTATTTTAGATTACGAGAACATGTCTGGGTCATGCCACAAAGGGCAGGCCCAGCTTGGAGGCCATGCTGGGATTTTTATTTAAAGGTGGGGCCGTCTTGCTGAAGGAGCCGGATCCGTCGGCATCCCCAGTCTTCTCCTGATCCTGCTTTGTTATTAGCTGCAGTTGCAGAGAGAAAAATCATTGAAATGTAAAATATGATTGCCCCAGCCAGCTCTCTGCAGCTGGGGACCATGCCAAGGGCACGGCCACCTCTGCAGCAGCTTGGGGACCTCCTCGGCTTCCCTGGGACAGGATAAAAGCAGAGTCAAACTTGGGTGTTTAAATACCATTCAGGCCACTGGTTATATGGCCTTGAGTAGGTGCAAGGAAGGTGAGAGATGCGTGCTGGTGGCTTTGTGGGCATTTCCCTCCCTTGGCGGGCAAGAGATGGCCAGAGTTCGCCCCGTGCTCTGCCGGTGCTGCGTGGATGCATGTCCCGCTGCAGGGCATGCCACGCTGGGGGCTTTGCGCTGCAAAAATAACTGCATTTTCTTTTCTGTTTGTGCAATTGTTCATCTCAGTTGTGTGTTTGACAGCACCTGCGCTGGGGTTAGGACAAGAGCCACCGAGCTAAGGAACCTGGAGCTCAGCGCAGGTGCTGGAACACAGCCCTGGGACTGACTCCAGCAGGGCTTAATTAGCTTGATTCCTGCTTTACGCCCTCTTGCTGGTTGGGATTAGTCAACTCACCTTTTTAAAAAATTATTAAGAATTCCTGTCCTGATACTGTTTTGAGGGTGTGAAGCTGGGGGCAGGGGGAATCCCAATGCACACAAGCCCAAGTTGCAGTGGTTTGCTGGGTAACTCCAGGGTGAAGGATGGAAACCTGGGAACGGCAGCGGGCCCAGAGCCCGAGGCAGCGCGGGGCTTGTGCTGGTCTTGTGGGGTGGGATGGGATGAGTTGGTCCTACCCTTTTCTGCCCTGAGGAGGGAGTTTAACCGAGGGTATTTGTCACAGGCAGCCTGGCTGCTGTTGAGGAATGTATTTACAAGGGAGGATTTTTGCTTCGTTATTCTTCTCTGCTGCCGATAACCAGGTGTAGAAAAGAATGACCCTGAATGTGAATGTGTACATCTCTTCTGATGACCAAGAAAGAAGGCTATGTATGTTTGAATCTGTAGTTTTTTATACATATATGTTTGAAGCTGATCTCGGTTTGCTGTAGTGCAATGCAGTTCTAGGCACGCTGGATTTTTAATTTACACGCCAATTAGTTTGTATCTCTGGCCAAAAAAGGAGTGGTGTACCCTTACTGTGATTGTTGTCCAGGAAGGATACCACAGAAGTAGTCTAACTTTAGCGTGAAGGTGGACTTTGGACCTTCTGAGTTAGTCAGCAGTGTAATAAATAGCAGGTAGCTAGGTGAAGCCCTGAGTCGGGTTTTTTGTGGTGTTATTGTCTGCTCTTTGACCAGTTCTGCAAACAGACATTTTGCGGCGGTTAAAGGAATATCAGCATGAACTACAGTTCAGGTCAGGAAAATGACTGCTTCTATTGCAGCAAAACCTCAAGCTTTGGCAGACACCTGAAATGTTTGCAAAACAGTTTAGGGAAGAATTGGCTATTTAGGAAAACTAAAAAAAATCCTCCGTGAGCTTTCTGTGTCTTGAGTTGGTTGTGTAAAGCAATTGCCCTTGTATGCCTCTGGCCCGCTGTAGGACACATCTTGTGGGGTTGGGTTGGGTTTTGGCTTAGCCTGGTCCTCCAGAAATGAGCAGAGACCTGTCCAGAGATGGTACCAGGTCTGGGAAGGACCAGGGGTTGGTGGGCAATGGGCTTCACATAGCCTTCCTCATTTGAATGCTCTTTAACATGATGCCCAGGTCATGGTAAACTCATCAGTTTTACTAATGAGGCTATTAAGGATTTGGTATTTCTGCTCGTGGCCTTTCCTGAGGTGTCCAGAGGGTTTGGAGAGGAACATCCCTAGAGGGAAGAGCCTGCAGCCTGGAAATGGGACCTTTTCTTCAGCTGTGCTCTCCTTTTGTCCTTGATTTGTCCGTGTCCAAAGTCTTCTCCAGCCGACTGAAACCCGTGAGTCATGGGAATGGGTTAAACATGTCAAAGGCTGGACTGTAGGACTACAAGAACTGTAGACAACATAGGTCTGTAAACCCTTACTGTAAGGAATATAAGCCCTTAATTGCAGGGTATGGTCCCAAACCTGCAGCTTGGTGCAGGGTGGTGGTGCAGCTTCTCCAGCAGCGTGTGCTCCCAACCTGCCGTGCCACCGTCCTTCACCGCTTTTGACCCAATCCCATTTGATTTTTAAAATATTTATTGTTTTATTTTCTCCTCCATGAGCAGTTTTTTTAGTATTGGCTTTTAGTTCCTTGTGCTTTTCCATATGAAGCCAGTGGTGCTGTTAGGACATTCGGACCCTGCTCTGGCAATTACAGCAGATCACCAATGATACCGTGTGACACATCTTGCTGCCCTCCCCAACTCTATTTATGGTGCAGGGCAGGTTGTAGGATACTATGGCCATCTCCTCCTTAATGCACGGACATCACCGCCTTCTTCAGCCCATGTTTCGTGTTCCCATATGGGCATTGGTGGTGGTACCAGTGGGGGTGATTTTGTGTCGTCTGGGTGCTCGGTGTTGGTGTGCTCCAGGTATTTGGTGCTAACGTGGCTTGGCTCCTCAATAGGAGATGCATGCTGTGTCCACCTGTCCATCCTGCCTGTTGGATGTTCTTGTTGGCTCTCATTCATCCTTCTGCCCACGAATCTCCATTTGCCATGTTCCTCTGGCTTAGCTCTTCCCTGAGAACGTGCCTTCTCCATGCTTGAAGTTGACCAAGCCTTTCAGCTCATGACCGCTTCCCATCCTGCTGAGCCATGGACATCCCCGCGGGGCTGGTGGGCTCCACAAAGGGACACGTTTCCCTCGGTGACTCCACCGAGGTGCAGAGCCAGTGCTTAAACCCAGCTAATCCATACCTTCACCCTTCCTGTGAGTCATCACCCAAGCTACCTTACAGTAGTCCCGCTGGGGTGTGAGGTGCTGGTAGGATGTGCTAACCACCATTTACAGGGCTGTTGGGAGCAGGATGTGTTGTGGATGAATCACAGCCACTACTTATCAAAATGACACGTTACATCTCGGGGATGTGTCCTGGCGAGTCACGGCTCTTCAAAGAAAAAAGACCCGTAATATATTTAAAGATGGCTTTTAGAAATCATGGGTGACAGTGATGAAAATGTCTGTTTTCTTCTGAAAGTCCCACAGGATTGATGTCAGGTGGCTCAGGTAAACCTCCAGCTGCCAAATCCCTGAGCAGGCTGGACATGAGGAGGCAGCTGGGGCTGCTGACATGTGTCGTAGCAAATGAATGTCGAAAACTGTTTTAAAAAAAAAAAAATCTGATCCCCGTGCCTGCCACGAAGCTGGTCCTTGGTGCTACACCCCAAGCGAGCAGAAAGTCAACGTAAGCATATCTCAAGGCGGTGAATGGATGCAAAGATATCAAGATGATGGAAGCTATAATTTTCAATCTAATTAAGCTAACTCCCTCATGGATTTATGCTTCTTAATTACTTTGAGCTCTGATAACGTGGGTGCTTCAGGTATCGCTGTTTTTTGGGCAGAGAGTGTAGTGTCCAGCCGGGGTGGAGGAGCGGTACTGTTGTGGTTTAGCCACAGCCAGCAACTAAGCACCACCCAGCTGCTCACTCCCCCCCGGTGGGATGGGGGAGAGAAACGGAAGAGCAAAAGTAAGAAAACTCATGGGTTGAGATAACAACAGTTTAATAATTGGAACAAAATAGTAGTAGTAATAATAATGAATTGTAATGAGAAGGAAAACAACAAGAGAGAGAGAGGAACAAAACTCAAGGGAGAAAAAAAAACAGTGATACAACTGCTCACCACCCGCTGACCGACGCCCAGCCGGTCCCCGAGCAGTGACCACTACCCCCTGGCCAACTCCCCCCAGTTTCTATACTGGGCATGAGGCCATATGGTCTGGAATAGCCCTTTGGCCAGTTTGGATCAGCTGTCCTGGCTGTGCCCCCTCCCAGCTTCTTGTGCACCCGGCAGAGCAGGGGAAGCTGAGAAGTCCTTGACCAGTGTAAACACCGCTTAGCAACAGCCAAAACATCAGCGTGTTATCAACATTATTCTCATACCAAATCCAAATCACAGCACTATAGCAGGTGCTAGGAAGAAAATTAACTCTATCCCAGCTGAAACCAGGACAGTATCCACCCCTTATTCTATACCATCTACGTCATGCCCAGGTCCTACCCTTTCCAATACATTCCAATTAATCACCACCACTTTTCCTGTCTTTTGATATATTCACACAGATATCATTCCCTTGGTCTATGGGCCATCCCTCTAAAATGTCCGTTGAGTTCGTTTAGTCCATGGCTTTGGGCTCCATCTGTCATAACAGTCCTACAGGGCAGGAGAGATGGTGTGCCGTGTTGGATTGTTGCACGTTGAAGCCAATTCTGGTTCCATCAGCACTGCACTTTGCTTGCTTTCATCGAAGTTCATTCTTCATTAATCTGGGTGATTCTTACTGAAATACTGTTGATAGGGTGTATAGTCACCACAGAAGTGATGACATACAGTATTATATAGCAATTAACATCATACCATTCAGTTCATTGGCTATTCTCACCCAAAATCAAATCCCCTTGAGGTACACAGTGGACTTCCCCATCCTTTCGCATCACCCACCAAGTGCACCCGGGTCCTTGAGCAAAAGCAGTCCCACGAATGGGCTTGCCTTTGCCTGAGGCAGGAGTAACCCAGACTGTCTTCCCCAGCATGTTTTTTATGTGCACTACAGGGACTTTATCCCCCTCCACAGTACATAAAAGTTTGGATTGGGCAGGGCCAGCTTGATTGGCAGATCCCCTAGTGGTGACTAACCAGGTGGCCTTTGCTAAATGTGTATCCCAATGTTTGAATGTCCCAGCACCCATTGCTCCCAGTGTAGTCTTTAACAGTCCATTGTATCGTTCAATTTTCCCGGAGGCTGGTGCATGGTAGGGGATGTGATATACCCACTCAATGCCGTGCTCTTTGGCCCAGGTGTCTATGAGGTTGTTTTGGAAATGAGTCCCGTTGTCTGACTCAATTCTCTCTGGGGTGCCATGTCGCCATAGGACTTGCTTTTCAAGGCCCAGGATAGTGTTCCGGGCGGTGGCATGGGGCACAGGATATGTTTCCAGCCATCCGGTGGTTGCTTCCACCATTGTAAGCACATGGCGCTTGCCTTGGTGGGGTTGTGGGAGTGTGATAGAATCGATCTGCCAGGCCTCCCCATATTGATGTTTCAGCCATCGCCCTCCATACCACAGAGGCTTTAACCACTTGGCTTGCTTGATTGCAGCGCATGTTTCACATTCATGGATAACCTGTGCAGTAGTGTCCATGGTCAAGTCCACCCCTCGATCACGAGCCCATCTATATGTTGCATCTCTTCCTTGATGGCCTGAGGTGTCATGGGCCCCCCAAGCTATAAATAATTCACCCTTATGCTGCCAGTCCAGATCCACCTGAGCCACTTCAATCTGAGCAGCCTGACCCACCTGCTGGTTGTTTTGATGTTCCTCAGTGGCCCAAGTCTTGGGTACGTGAGCATCTACGTGACGTACTTTTACAACCAGGTTCTCTACCTGGGCAGCAATATCTTGCCACAATGCGGCAGCCCAGAGGGGTTTGCCTCTGCGCTGCCAGTTGCTCTGCTTCCATTGCTGTAGCCACGCCCACAGGGCATTGGCCACCATCCATGAATCAGTATAGAGACAGAGCACTGGCCACTTTTCTCGTTCAGCAATGTCTAAAGCCAACTGGCTGCCTTTGCTTCTGCAAATTGGCTCGATTCCCCTTCTCCTTCAGCAGTTTCTACCACTTGTCGTATAGGACTCCATACAGCAGCTTTCCATCTCCCATGCTTTCCTACAATACGACAGGACCCATCAGTGAACAGGGCATATTGCTTCTCATTTTCTGGCAGTTTATTGTACAGTGGGGCCTCCTCAGCACGAGTCCCCTCCTCCTCTGGTGATACTCCAAAACCCTAGGGGCTGACCTCGAGTTTCCCCTGGTGCTTTCTGCCAGAGGCTCCAGGTAGGGCCATTCTCTCCAGCTGCGGTGTAGAGCATGTTCTTTACGTCTTGCCCTGCCCGGACTGGCCCAAGGGCTGCTACATGAACTATCTCCCGTTTAATTTGTTCAAAGGCTTGTCGTTGCTCAGGGCCCCATTTGAAATCGTTCTTCTTCCGGGTCACTTGGTAGAGAGGGCTTACGATCAGACTGTAATTTGGAATATGCATTCTCCAAAACCCCACAATGCCTAAGAAAGCTTGTGTTTCCTTTTTGCTAGTTGGTGGAGACATGGCTGTTATTTTGTTAATCACATCCATTGGGATCTGACGACGTCGATCTTGCCATTGTATTCCTAAAAACTGGATCTCCTGTGCAGGTCCCTTGACCTTACGTTGTTTTATGGCAAAACCGGCTTTCAGCAGGATTTGGACTATTTTCTTCCCTTTCTCGAAATCCTCTTCTGCTGTATTGCCCCACACGATGATGTCATCAATGTATTGCAGATGTTCTGGAGCTTCACCCTGTTCCAGTGCAGTCTGGATCAGTCCATGGCAAATGGTAGGACTGTGTTTCCACCCCTGGGGCAGTCAATTCCAGGTGTACTGGATGCCCCTCCAAGTGAAAGCAAACTGTGGCCTGCACTCTGCTGCCAAAGGGATTGAGAAGAACGCATTAGCGATATCACTTGTGGCATAGCATTTGGCTGCTTTTGACTCCAGTTCGTATTGAAGTTCCAGCATGTCCGGCACGGCAGCACTCAGCAGTGGCGTGACTTCATTCAGGCCACGATAGCCTACTGTTGGTCTCCACTCTCCATTAGACTTTCTCACTGGCCATATGGGACTGTTGAAGGGTGAGCGAGTCTTGCTGATCACTCCTTGGCTCTCCAGTCCATGAATAAGCTTATGGATGGGAATCAGGGAGTCTCAGTTGGTGCGATATTGCCTCCGGTGCACCGCTGTGGTAGCAATTGGCACCTGTTGTTCTTCAACCCTCAGCAACCCCACAACAGAAGGGTCCTCTGAGAGACCGGGCAGGGTGGACAGCTGTTTAATTTCCTCCGTCTCCAAGGCAGCTATACCAAAAGCCCACCGGTACCCTTTTGGGTCCTTGAAATACCCTCTCCTGAGGTAGTCTGTGCCAAGGATGCACGGAGCCTCTGGGCCAGGCACAATGGGGTGCTTCTGCCACTCATTCCCAGTTAGGCTCACTTTGGCCTCCAATACAGTCAGCTGTTGGGATCCCCCTGTCACTCCAGAAATACAGATGGGTTCTGCCCCTGTATAGCTTGATGGCATTAGGGTGCACTGTGCACCGGTGTCCACTAGAGCCTTATACTCCTGTGGGTCTGATGTGCCAGGCCATCGAATCCACACAGTCCAGTAAACCCGGTTGTCCCTTTCCTCCACCTGGCTGGAGGCAGGGCCTCCCTAGTCCTGGTCATAATATTCATTACCCACTTCTTGTATAGGAGTCAGGAGCTCCTTCATTAAAATCAGGAGTAAGATCAGCCCTTCTACTGTGTCTGGGGAACTGTCCACTGGAAACCGGAGCAGCAGTTTTCCTGGAAGAACCCCCTTTGGTGATTGTTTTTCCTTGCAACTCACGTACCCGTGCCTCTAGGGTCAAGGTAGGTTTTCCATTCCACTTCCTCATGTCTACTCTGTGGTCGCGCAGGTAAAACCATAGGGTGGCCCGTGGTGTGCACCCTCTGTATCCTCTCTCTTGAGCAGAAGAACGCTGACTCCTAATAGCTGAGACACTGATCCGTACAGGTGGGGAGCAGGACACATCCTCTTTGAATCGTTGGACCTCCCGGGACAGTTTCTCCACAGCCGAGATGAGGAAGGAAGAAATACTTTCTTCATATTCCCGGAGCTGGCTAGCCACTTCATCCACCATTGGACCCTCTCCGTCTTTCCAGGTCAGTATTGCCAATGAGTTGGCACATGACGATGGTGCGCTCTGTACCAACTTCCGCCATGTGGGCCGTGTGCAACAATTTATATCAATTAAGGCAATTCATGTTACAGTTCTCTTTA
>NC_132937.1:28293221-28342645 GCF_034638445.1 Ciconia boyciana
TTACTGATAGAGTTACCTAGGGACTTCTGGCCTTGCAGGATTGCATTCCCCAAAAAGTTTCCAATACTTGCATACCTGAAGATACATCTGCATATCTTGACATGCGCAGGCTTGCTACTTGTGGTATTCCCTAGCCAGGAGGATGGGAGTTTCCACAGTATCAAAGCAATTTCTGCAAGACCTGGACAGTGAGCTGCCCTTTGCATGTTTATTGTATGAGCATATGGGTCTGTTTATGCATCAAGTTGGAATTACAGTCCTAGTTTCGGCTGGGATAGAGTTAATTTTCTTCCTAGTAGCTGCTATAGTGCTGTGTTTTGGATTTTAGTATGAGAATAATATTGATAACACAGTGAAGTTTTAGTTGTTGCTGAGTAATGTTTACACTGGTCAAGGACTTTTCAGTTTCCCATGCTCTGCTGGGTGCACAAGAAACTGGGAGGGGGCACAGCCAAACTGGCCAAAGGGCTATTCCATACCATATGGCATCATGCTCAGTATAGAAAGTGGGGGGGGGAGGGAGTTGGCCGGGGGTAGCGATTGCTGCTCGGGGACTGGCTGGATATTGGTCGGTGGGTGGTAAGCAGTTATATAACTTGGTTTTTTTCTGGGTTTTGTTCCTCTCTCGCTCTCTTGTTGTTTTCCTTCTCATTACAATTTATTATTATTATTTTGTTCCAATTATTAAACTGTTCGTATCTCAGCCCACAAGTATTCTTACTTTTGCTCTTTCGATTCTCTCCCCATCCCACTGCGGGGGGGGGTGAGCAAGCGGCTGGGTGGTGCTTAATTGCCGACTGGGGCTAAACCACAACAGTCCTTTTTGGCGCCCAACGTGGGGCTCAAAGGGTTTGAGATAATGACAGATTAACCAGAGCGTATTAAGGAATTTAGATCTGTTAGTAGTTGCGGGCCACAATATTGATTCATGTGTTCTCGATATTGGTTTACCTGATATGCACCATGCTCGGTTTTTTGCTGCACGTGTTAAAGATCGGTGTTGGTTTTTGCAGTTTGATGTGCTTTGCAGTGATGTTTTGCCTGGGAGATATGTTGTTAAAGAGTTATATTTGTCAGTCTATCAGAAATTCTAAATGTCCAGCGATTGCTTGCACACAAAAGGGGCCAGCACTGAAAGCTGTAGCTGGTTCTCACTGTCTCTTGGAACTGCATTCACTGCCACACAGACACGCGTGCTCTGCACTTGCTTAGCTTCGTCAGGGTGCAACACTGTGTATCTCACTCTCACAGAGCCCAGCTCCGAAATTCTAAATGTCCAGAGATTGCTCCCACAAGAAATGGGCCAGGACTGAAAGCTGTAGCTGGTCCTCAGTGTCCCTTGGAACCGCGTTCACAGCCCCACCAACACTGAAGCTCTGCACTTGCCTAGCTTCCTAAAGGGTCCAACACGCTCTAGCTCGCTCTCGCCAGAGCCCAGCTGCGAAATTTGAAACGTCCAGTGATTGCTCCCACACGAAAGGGGCCAGCACTGAAAGCTATAGCCGGTTCTCACTGTCTCTTGGAACTGCATTCTCTGCCACACAGTCCCTCGGGCTCCGCACTTGCTTAGCTTCGTCAGGGTGCAACACTCTGTATCTCACTCTCGCAGAGCCCAGCTGCCAAATTCGAAACGTCCAGTGATTGCGCCTACACAAAAGGGGCCAGTACTGAAAGCTGTAGCCGGTTCTCACTGTCTCTTGGAACTGCATTCACTGCCGCAGACATTGGGGATTTTCACTTGCGTGGCTTCATAAGGGTCCAACTCTCTCTGTCTCACTCGCCACAGTCCATCTCCGAAATTCTAAACATCCAGCGATTGCTCCCATACGAAAGGTGCATCCCTCAGCCTTGGCAGAGACCTCAGGTCTCCAGTTGCACATCCAGCAGCTGGGCAGGCGGAAGTCCTGTTCCAGAGTTGCTGGAGGCAGCAGCCTCTCCTAACAGCCCTTAAAACTGTGACCTCAGAAATTTCCCCTGTGGGAAGCTGGCTATTTTGCAGTAGTCTTGTGCACAAAGGACCACGTTCTCGTTGTAGTCCCTTCTTGGAGAATCCTCAGAAAACCTGTAGAGAGAAAGGTAACCAACCTAAATTCTACTTCTCAATTTGTGAGTGCTTATCATGTGATATAATCTCTCTGTGCCTTGTTTCTTCTTTCTGTAAAGTGGTAGTAACAATACTCACTTATGTAAAGAATTCTGAGGCCTACAGCTGAAAAGCCCTTTATAAGTATCTCCTATATTAATAGTATTATCACATATAGTTAAGCCCCACAGATTTTAACTATCTTTTATCTTCCATGGATTGACTTCTTAATCTTTTAAGCTGAGTCCTGAGTATAAAATTCTGCTCCTGCTCTAAAGTATTTTCTTCCTGTTTCCTGTCATTTATGTATCTTCTTTTCTGCTCCCTAATAGACCATCAAAGGTTATTTCCTCTTTTATTTGAATATTTTTCCCCTTTACTTCTTAATTGTTCCAGAGTTTTTTCTCATTTTAATCTTTCCCTTCTAGTTTCCTTTTTGTAGATTCTTCTTTTCCTCCTCCTTTTGTTCCCTCAGATGACTATGAAGCAGAGAACCACGAAAGGACCTTTGGATCACAAGAATGTTTTATTGTTCATTGTATTGTGGCACTGAGTTCTCAGCATTAGTTTAAGTATCTCTTGGCATTTCGATTTATAAAATCTACTTTAAGGGATTGATAAATAGCTTGTCTATTTCAATGCAGGTTGGATAAGTGATGCAGTTAAATTATTTCATTATTTAATGAACGTGGATTCTGCGAAAACATATGGAAGCAAATTCTGTTCTTGGGTACCCTTTTAATGGGACAGTGGACGTTCTGTGTATTCAAGAGAAGAATGTAGCCCTCAGGGTTTGATTTTTCCAAATATTAGAAGCTCAGGGCCATATGCAAAAATGCATGCATAATTACATACTTAATTTGAATGTACATTTACTGTGATTGCAAATACAAATCAGGTTGTGTGCATGAAAATGGTCAGTTGAGTTTCAATACCTGAGTGTCACATGAAGTCACAGTAATTGTGCATGCAGATTAAGCATATAATTGGCATATATTTTTGAAATTGGTCTTGTGCTTTGATGGTTTGAAAACGAGATACTGTGTGCTCATTGTTAATGGGTATCTTCTGTTATTTTCTTTTTAAAATGACATTGCCAAAATTATTTTATAGTATACTGAGTTGATCTTGCACTCATTATTCTATAATTTGAACTTCATCAGAGGTGCTTTCCAGTGTCTTTGGTGGGAGGAATGACTTTTTATATCTGGGGCATGTTTCTAAACAGATTAACCATGAGAATGAAAAGTACTACTGGAGTCAGTGTGACGGTGTGCTTCCCCCGCCCCCGACCTTTATCTCCTGTAACCCTGCTTAGGTGATAACCACCAGCGGTGATTGTAATGGATGCATCTGGTCACGATGGCTGCATCGGCTCAAAGTGAATTCAGGAGACAGATAACAACACAATAGCCTAGGGCTATTGCGCAGTGCGCCCACCGAAGAAACTAAAACCTGTGGTCGGCGTGCAAATATGACTATGGGTCAATCATCTTATCCCCATAAATAGTGAGCAGCCCCAGAGCCCTTTGAGCTCTCCTGCCCGGCAGCGGGCTGCACGCCAGGATCTCCCCTCGAGCAGGGACGCCTCTCAAGGTTACTCCTCAAGGTTGAGAGATTCCTTGCCGCAACAGATCCTCGGTAAGTGACTAATAGCATGCTAAACTTTGAAATCTTAGCTAAGGGATATAAAGGATTGATTGCGCACATATAATCCTTTAGACATAAACCGTTGACCAAGTCTGGGACTAGGACTGGATCTAGCCGCACCTAGACTCCTCTCTGAGAAGGAGTTTAGAAAGCAAGGGGATCCTTCTGAACCTCATGACTCAGCGGGAGGGTCTCCCTGACAGTTTTGTCAGACCCTGTCCTCTCTGCAGTAAATAATCAAGTGTGCCTCGCCATCGAATCTTGTTAAAACACTGTCGCATTGAACTTTGTTAACTCCCTATTCTGTATCAATAAACTATATTTTTACTTCTCTCTTACGAGTGAAGTGCACTCTCACTCCATCCGCGACAAATTGGCGTAGTCGGCAGGATGGCAAGTAGTATCACTGATTATTTACGGAGGCATGGAGTGAATCAGAGTCCCAAATTCTCAGCAGAATGGACTCGTGACAATTGGCATAATTGGGAAGCCACTGAAGAACACCTAAAAGTAACAAGAGGCCACACAAAAGATGGAAAAGGGAAAGGAATTATCTGCAAGATGCTAGGTGCCTGTTTAGAAGCTGCACATCAGGAAAGAGACAACAGAAATAAAAAGGAGCAGGACCTAGAGAAAGAAATAGAAGGTAGAAAGGCAACTGAGTTGTTACTATCTTTTAAAATTGAACAACTGCAGGAACAGTTACAGGAGGAAAAGGAAAAAAGACAAAAGTTGGGAGAAAAGGTCGAGATGATGCTTATACAGGCTCCCCGCCCCCCCGACATCGTACAGATTAGGAAACTAATAGTATCCCCTGAAGACTGGGATGGAGACATCTGGGGTGATCCCGATGATAGCGAGCCAGAAGATGACGACCCTTTGTTCCCCACAAATCCTCCTGAGTACGAAGCCAGACCCATTGTTAAAACAGAAAGAACTGTGGGTCCTCGGGGTGCTCATCCGCGACATACTACGCGAACCATCCCCTGGGATCCGTTGCAATTGACAAATTTGCAAGAGAGATATAGCAGAAAACCAGGTGAAACTGAAACGGAATACTTGTGGCGAGTATGCCTCAGTGGTGGTGACCGAGTAATGTTGACTGAGGATGAAGCAAGTGGCTATTGGGGTCCGGGAGTTTTCTTAAATTTAGGACCTGACCCGACAAATACACCTCATTCTATCACCAGCCGAGTAGCTTATTGGGCTGGAGGAATAGACAGCATGGAGCGAGGTGAACCTTCCATAATTCCCATTAAATCTTTAAGTGAGCTCTCTACAGCCATCACAAAAGCCGCCTGTATACAAGCCATGCACAAACGAGGGCCCCATGATGTCCCACTGTCTGCTACAGTAGATTTCGCAATGTTAAAACCACTGATTAGAGGAGCCCCGGCAATTCTTAAATCCCATTTAGTTGCAAAACGAGATGAGATCAAGAAAGACACAGAACACAATGAGGGACTAGGTGATGCCCACAAAGCAGCTCCCTACCTGGGCAGAACTGATGCACGGCATTGTTAACTACAGCCGTGAGATGGGCTGGGACGATGCACCAGCTGAAAAACAAAACCTGAAGCCCCGGGGAGGAGATCACAAAGTAAGACCCATAAAACGGGGAACAGAAACTAGATCGAAGGGAAACAAATTTAAAAACCCCCAAACGGAATCTCAAGACAGAGGAATGAGTTGTGGAGGAATGCATTAGCTTTAGGCATTCCCAGAGCTGCGATTCAAGGTCAGCCTACTGGCATAATTTCGAGTCTAATTGAAGCATTTCAAAAACGAGATAACGGTGAAAGGAAGGAGTGTATCTCAACTCCTCCTGTGCCACACCCCAGAAGGGGAGACAACCCCTTCCTCCCCCTTAGGGAGGAATTGCAGGGCATGAAGTCAAAAAACGAGTAGTGTCCGGAAGGCAACTGGGCCTGCCTGTCCGGAGAGTGGAGGCTTATCAGTGGATAAGTGATAACGGCCCATACATTTTAATTCCAGTTGGTCCTCAAAGACAATTGGTAAAGTTTTTAATAGATACGGGAGCACAAATTTCACTATTAACACAACAAGATGCCGAGAAGCTGGGTGTACGACCCAGACGGCAAAGAGTTAAAATTACTGGCGTGAACGGAGTGAGTGTTCAGGAGCCAAACTGCCAAGGTCAATTTATGGCCCCCCGGGCGAGAAGCGCATGTCGAGTACTCGCTTTGCAATTAAAGATCACCATTAAAATATTTTAGGCTTCGATGTTTTAAACGGACGAACCTGGCGCCTGCCGAACGGCAGCGTGTGGTCCTTCGGCTCGAACATCGATCCCAACCCCAGCAGAAGCCGGGAGGCTGCAGTGCGGGCACTGCGCGCAGCCCCTGCGCTCCCCGAGTCAAAAATCACTAACGTACCGCAATATCCCATGTCTGCTGCGGCACGAAATGGAATTTCTGAAGTCATAGCTGATTTGGAGAAACAACAGATTATCTCCAGAACGCACTCCCCACATAACTCACCTGTCTGGCCCATCCGCAAACCAGACGGGAGGTGGCGTTTAACTGTCGATTATCGGCGCCTGAACTCCAATACAGCCCCGCTCACAGCTGCTGTGCCCAACATTGCCAACTTAATAGCTACTTTGCAAGCAGCTGCACACCCATGGATGGCAGCCCTAGATGTAAAGGATATGTTCTTTATGGTTCCCTTAAAGGAGGAGGATAAAGAGAAGTTTGCTTTCACTTGGGAGGGAATACAATACACCTTTCACAGACTCCCACAGGGGTATAAACATTCACCCACGATTGCTCATGCTGCGCTTGCTGAACTTTTACAGACAGTCTCACTCCCCCAAGAAGTGAAACTGTACCAATATATAGATGATATTCGGATTGGAGGAACTTCCCTGAAAAGGTTGGGGAAGCGGCAGCAGCAGTATGGCAAGCACTAAATAAAGCAGAAATTGAGATTCCACCTGGAAAATGTCAGGGACCAAGCAAAGAAGTAAAATTTTTAGGTACTTGGTGGATAGCAGGCAGTGCAGTGATTCCTCCAGATACCTTAAGAAAAATTGAAGAGCTGCAAATGCCCCAATCAAGGAAGGAGTTACAACAATTAATGGGAACTTTAGGATATTGGAGGAAACATGTGCCTGGATTTTCTATCATTTCCCGTCCCTTATACTCACTCTTACGGAAAGGCAAACCCTGGGAGTGGAAATTAGAACATAAAGAGGCGGTCAAAACTCTAACTGAAGAGTTAAAAACATATCAGTCACTGGGACCAGTGCACCCCCGCGACCCTATTATAGCTGAATGGGGTTTCGCCGAACATGCTACTTACTGTAACCTGTTCCAAACTGGGCCCGATGGGCCAAAAAGACCTTTATTGTTTAGCTCAACCGCATTTAAAGAAACAGAACAACGATACTCTGAATGGGAAAAGGGACTTTTATCTTTAGTCCGAGCAGTTAAACAAGTTGAGAAAATACATCAGGGACAACCTGTGCAAACTAGAGGACCATTTAATTTACTAGAAGCAATCCTAAAGGTGTCACCGAAATCGGGAATCAAACTCCCTAACACCAATGTAGTATTAAGTAGTTCTTTTGTAACTAAGCAACATAGAGATAGGAGCGGGGTAGACAATGCTTTAATATTGTGTTTGTACACCTATGGCTATGGATATGCTACTATGCCCAAAGACAATTGGACAAGGAGTAGTACGGACATGCTGCTATGTTCCCAGTACAGCCCAGCCCATCTTGACAAAGAGTCGAGGGTGGTTAGAATAATTGGTTTGTGTTAAGGGTGCCAAATCATTGTTAGGGGCCATGCACCTTGAAGAAGGGGAGCAAGTTACATGAGCAAGGTGGGATTGCACATGTCCAGAAGAAGGGGTCAACTAAAGGACACACCTGTACGACCACCAAGGACCACCAGAGACCCCCACGGAAGCCCCTTGGAGCTCAAGGACGCATGCGTAACAACCACGCAAATACGATAATTAGTTCTGGGAAATAGAATGAATATGCATGATCATTCTGGGAAATGTGATGCATATGTATGTAACTGGACAATATAAGTTTCGGCTGATGTAACCTGCAGTATGCACGCTAGGTGGAACGATCCCCCGTGCATCCGGCGCCGTAATAAAGAATGCCTGCTTCTTAATGCTACATTGGTGTTAAGGAGTTTGATTCCCGATTTCGGCGACAGACTCCTATGCTGTGTGGGCTGGTGCCACACGGTGACTCTGTCAATGGGAAACCCTGAACTGGGAAGTAAATAGATCCCCAGTTTGGAGAAACAAAGATTGGCAATTATTACTAGATATAGCCAGGAAAACACCTTTCAAGATGGGATGGGTAAAAGCTCATGCTAAGGATAATCAACCAGCCACAAAGTGGAATCAAAAGGTAGATGAGCTAACCAAAATTAGGAAAATCACCTTAAATCCTGAGTGGTATCGACTGGGAGAATGGTTACATCAAAACCTAGGCCACACAGGTAAAGAAGCACTTTACTTTGCTGCACAGAGTAAAGGCTGGCCTATAAATAGAAAAACTTGTGAAACTATTCTTACAGAATGTCCCCAGTGTAGATTGAAACTACAAGCAGATCATCCTGCTAAAGCACCACCTTTACATATCAATGAAGGGAAAGCTTTATGGTCTACATGGCAAATTGATTATATCGGACCATTCAAATCCTCCGCAGGAGATCGATACGTCCTTACAGGAGTGGAAGTAGTCTCTGGCTTGCTTACGGCGACTAAATGTCGGAAAGCCGATGGGCGAAACACAGTGCGAGGGCTATCATTTTGGTTCTCAAATCTACCTACTCCTGATGTTATCCAGAGTGATAATGGCTCACACTTTTCTTGTAAGGAAGTGCAAGATTGGGCAAAACAAGAGGGAATTAGATGGGTTTTCCACACCCCATACTACCCTCAATCAAATGGGATGGTAGAAAGAGCTAATGGCTTGTTGAAAAGGAGTCTCAAACCACAGGAAGCTCAATGGGATACGAGACTTCCCAAAGTACTCCATCAATTAAACAATCGGTATGGGCCTACTGGAAGCCCTGTAAGCCAAGCATTCTTTGTAAAAACTGAGCTTAGTGCTCCACCTACTAGGAAAAGAGAATATCCAATGACATTACAGGCAGGACAGCCTGTGATGGTCAATTTACCATCCATCGGTACTGTGCCTATGACTTTAACTAAACCTCGTGGCCCACTTGCCTGGGAAGCTACTGATAGCAGTGGTGCAAAACGCAGAATTAGTTCACGATGGATTTTTCCTTCTTCTTAAGGGGGTAACCTGTTCGGACTCTCCCCACCGAAACAAGTCTCTATTTTCTCTTACAGCACCCCACAGGATGGCAGATGGAAATGCTGTGTTCATGTTACTATTCCAAACCCTAACAGTGCTGCTCTTCTTAGCCTGTGGTCAAAGAACCCTAGAATGGCCATGGTCCCAAGCTCGTGTTAAGTACACTGGAAGTATGGGAATACACTCTAGTAAGGGGGATTTAAAGCTTTCCACCGTGGTCATGCACGGAACTGAAACATACTTAGAAAACGAATGGAGCGGGGATAAAGATGAAGCTGATGATAAAGTTCCCCGGCTCCGAGGAACAGCAGGGAAAGAAATTAAAATAGGATGCCGGATGATCAATGGGTCTACCCATGAGAAGGCATCTCAAATTTCTGTGTACAACATTACATCAAGGCCAATAGCCAAAGATACGAAACTTTGCGCCTTTGAAAGACTGGACTGTTGGTACAATTTTACCTTAGTACAACCTGTTTTTGTAGTCTGCCTCTGGGCTCACCGTTGTGTGGGATTATCCTTTAAATTTAAAATAGACATTATTAAGCCTAGCACAACATCCGCCCTGACTGTAAAGGATGAGACAATTCTATCCCCACAGGTTTCTGAAGTTGGACCATATGTGATAAAAATACAGGCCAACAACAAGTGTTATTTAATCCATCATGGTCTCTTAAACGAGTAGAACTACTGATGCAAATTAATATGTCTGCAATCAAACCGACCTGTTCACCATTCCTAGGTACGTCCTATGCAGGATGGTTAGCATGGTTACATGGGCGAACCCTCAGCTCTCCAAGATGAACAAGGAGAGATGTGACCGGTATCATAGGGACAGGATTGGGAGTCTTAAATAGTATTGATGCCGAAGTACTCGTGAGCACAACAACAAGTGATTTAAACAAATTAGAACACCCATTACGGTCTTCTCTATTAGCATTGGGAACTAACCAATGGCTCTTATCTGATATATTGCCTCAGTGGAAAAGAATTAATGAAAGGGACCACCAACTGATTGTGGATGCACTTGGTGTAGCCCAAACCAATGTTTCTCTAGCTCTTAGTTGTATCCAAGCTCAACTGTGGATGCAATCTATGGTAGCAGCAATTATAAGAGAAGGTGAAGAGGGCACCTTACCCACTGAAATTCGAAAGGTAATTTGGGATAATGCAACTAAATTTGAGAAAGAATTCCAATCCCGGTGGTATTTAGTCAATTTCACTTATGACCCCACTAACAATAAGGCCACAGCTTTTGTCTTAACAATACACAATGCTTCGGTATATACCATATACCCAATCATTGCGTTGGGATTAAATCACAATGGAACTGTACTCTATCCATTAGAACATAGAGTATGGGCCCACCGAAATGGAAACAAATGGCAAACTGTTGATGTTAATGCATGCGTTGTACGGGAACAACAAGGATTTATTTGTGAGAGTAACACCCTCAAAGCCCAAGACATCTGTCTTGACACTGAACAAAATGTTTGTCATTTTGAAATACGACCTGATGAAGCCCCTGAAACTGTACTTGTGTATACTGGAAAAGGATGTGTTTGTATGAGAACCCTTTGTGATTTTATATTTGTAGATAACGTTACTGTAGATACAAGCAATCGCTCAAATATTTGTGTTTGTAACTTTACAAAAATTGTGGGATGTGACTTCAATTATTCAGCTCCTGTTACGTCCTATCAATTGTCACAATCTAACTATACATTGAGTCAAGATTTATTGCCTACCCCCATCGGAATGAATCTTACATTGGTGAAGAAACTACTACAACACGATGACCTGTGTCAACTGCTAGAACGCATACGAAACAATGGACACAAAACTCTGATCACCGTTCATCATGATGCAGAAGAGATACACCATGTCTTGGAAAGAGTGAAGAAGGATGGAGAACACCATTGGTGGGAAACTCTTCTTGGATGGTCACCGACAGCAACGGGAGTGTTTAATCTTATGCTTCACCCAGTTGTCATTTTACTAACTCTAACATTAGTGTGTCTATTGCTTATAATTATATTGTATATAAAGGTTTGGCACATGATAAAACAAATAACCCAACTTCAACCACCCAAAACATACAAATTAACGCATAACAAATAGCAGTGCTTCACTGTCTACTTACTGTGGATCTATAAGTGCATAAATTATCAATATACTATTTATGGCACAGAGGCAAGAGGTGACCATACCACCACTCTGTGAGAATAAGATGAATTGACTATAGTCACGGGGTGGAGTGTGACGGTGTGCTTCCCCCGCCCCGACCTTTATCTCCTGTAACCCTGCTTAGGTGATAACCACCAGCGGTGATTGTAATGGATGCATCTGGTCACGATGGCTGCATCGGCTCAAAGTGAATTCAGGAGACAGGTAACAACACAATAGCCTAGGGCTATCGTGCAATGCGCCCACCGAAGAAACTAAAACCTGTGGTCGGCGTGCAAATATGACTATGGGTCAATCATCTTATCCCCACAAATAGTGAGCAGCCCCAGAGCCCTTTGAGCTCTCCTGCCCGGCAGCGGGCTGCACGCCAGGATCTCCCCTCGAGCAGGGACGCCTCTCAAGGTTACTCCTCCAAGGTTGAGAGATTCCTTGCCGCAACAGATCCTCGGTAAGTGACTAATAGCATGCTAAACTTTGAAATCTTAGCTAAGGGATATAAAGGATTGATTGCGCACATATAATCCTTTAGACATAAACCGTTGACCAAGTCTGGGACTAGGACTGGATCTAGCCGCACCTAGACTCCTCTCTGAGAAGGAGTTTAGAAAGCAAGGGGATCCTTCTGAACCTCATGACTCAGCGGGAGGGTCTCCCTGACAGTTTTGTCAGACCCTGTCCTCTCTGCAGTAAATAATCAAGTGTGCCTCGCCATCGAATCTTGTTAAAACACTGTCGCATTGAACTTTGTTAACTCCCTGTTCTGTATCAATAAACTATATTTTTACTTCTCTCTTACGAGTGAAGTGCACTCTCACTCCATCCGCGACAGTCTTTCAGACTGGACTCTTTTCAGCCAAACAGAATGAAAATGAATTATTTTCCTGTATGAATGAATGATCTGTCACCAAACAGAATGATGCTCTGATTTCTGTTTTAAAAATAAACAAATGAGGAAGCAATAATATAGTCTCTTCTCACTAGTCTCTGCTTCTTCTCTCTCTGTTCTGATTATTAATTGAATTAAATCCTATAAAAATAATTGAAATCAAAGTGGGTTGGCTGATATTTACCTGTCTTCAAAAGAAGATTTTACTCTTGACAGTTAAGAGTATAAGAAAGGAAAAAAAAAAAAAAAAAAAGGATCATGGTAAATTTTTTTTCTAAAATAGAGTTTATAAAAAGCTTTTTTAAAGATTGTGACTTTTGAAGGACGTTGAAGAAAGAATCAATGTTCTTAAAATAAAGATATAGGTAAGAACCAGATCAGTGGAAACAATTTTAAAACAAACAAAACCACTTTGAATGCAGAAAAGCAAAGGCAGAGACCCTTCTTTTTATCTGATGGATTTGTAGTTCATGACAAACTGTTCTCAACAGAGCTGGCTGAAAAAAAGAATTTATGTAATAGAGATAGCAGTAGTTTGTTATGTAATTTTGTTTTCATTCTGACTTGATATGAACTTTCCATATATCATGGTATCAACATAGGAATATTTTGATTGAAATGACATTTTGATTTCAACTGACATTGAAATATTGCAAAATATGCAGTAGATAAAATAGATTTAAATATAGTATATATTAATTTTTATAATAATTCAGTAATATAGCCATATATGTAGGAGCAATGAAACTAGACTAAAATCTGGAAAGACTTGGTTAAAGAAGGCATCAAGTTGGGTCTGATGGGTTTCATTCTGGCATAATTAAAGATGTTGGAGAAACAACATCAATATCTTCTTGGAAAGAGTCGTGGAAGACTAGTGAGATACTTTAAGATTGAAAAGCATAATGCCTCAGGGTTTTTCTTTCCTTTAAAGAATTTTAGATTATAGATCAGTCAACTCGGCTTCAATCTGGGAAAACTTGGAACAAATAATCAAACTGTTCATAAGCATCTGAAAAATAACTTGGAGATGACTAACAGACACAGATGTTTGATGCTGTGGTGGGTTGACCTTGGCCAGCTGCCAGACCCCCACCCAGCCGCTCTCTCACTAGCCCTCCTCAACAGGACGGAAGGAGAAAATAAGTTGAAAGAGCTCGTGGGTCGAGATAAAGACAGGGAGATCACTTACCACTTACCATCACATGCAAAACAGACTTGACTTGGGGAAAATGAATTTAATTTATTACCAATTAAAAATAGAGTAGGATGTTGAGAAACAAAGACAAAACTAAAACATCTTTCCCCACCCTACTCTTCTTCACAGATGTAATTTCACTCCATTCTCAACTCCCAGCAGTGCAGGGGGGATGGGGAATGAGGGGTTGCATTCAGTTTGTAACAGTTCCTCTCTGATGCTCCTTCCTCCTCACATTTTCCCCTGTTCCAGCATGGGTCCTCCATGGGCCACAGTTCACGTCAGGAGCCTGTTCCAGCATCGACTCTCCGTGGGCTGCAGCTTCCTTCCAGGCATATCCACCTGCTCCAGAGCAGACTCCTCCATGGGCTGCAGCATGGAAATCTGCTCTGATGTCATCCTCTCCACCAGCTGCAGGGAATCTCTGCTCTGGCCCCTGGAGCACCTCCTCCCCCTCCTTCTTCACTGACCTTGGTGTCTGCAGGGTTGTTTCTCACACTTTTTATTTTTCCTCACTCCTCACACTGCTGTGCAGAATTTTGCCCTTTCTTAAGTACGTTTTCACAGAGGCACCACCAGCTTTGCTGACTGGCTCAGCTTTGGCCTGCAGTGGTGTCCTGGTTTTGGCTGGGATAGAGTTAATTTTCTTCCTAGTAGCTGGTATAGGGCTGTGTTTTGGATTTTAGGATGAGAATAATGTTGATAACACGCTGATGTTTTGGCTGTTGCTAAGCGGTGTTTACACTGGTCAAGGACTTTTCAGCTTCCCCTGCTCTGCCGGGTGCACAAGAAGCTGGGAGGGGGCACAGCCAGGACAGCTGACCCACACTGCCCAAAGGGCTATTCCAGACCATATGGCCTCATGCCCAGTATAGAAGCTGGGGGGAGTTGGCCAGGGGCAGCGATCACTGCTCGGGGACTGGCTGGGTGCCAGTCAGCAGGTAGTGAGCAGTTGCATCTCTTGGGTTTTTTCTTGGTTTTTGTTCCTCTCTCTTGTTTTCCTTCTCATTACAATTTTTTTTTTGTTTTGCTTTATTCCAATTATTAAACTGATCTTATCTCAACCCACAAGTTTTCTTACTTTTGCTCTTCCGATTCTCTCCCCCATCCCACTGGGGAGGAGGGTGAGCGAGCAGCTGGGTGGTGCCGAATTGCTGACTGGGGCTAAACCACAACCAACATGCTCTCCTAGAATATTTGTTTACCACTGAGGAGAGGAGAATGATTTTAGAGAAGGCTAGAGAGGGACTGATCCAACAATGTGTGTGGGGGGGTGCCTGATACCAATACATACCTCCCAAAAGAGGATCCAGAGAGGGATCCAAACACAAGTGAGGGATTACAGAGGGTAAAGGAATATCAAAAGTTAATTTTGTATGGTTTAACTACTGGTTGGTTGTATGGTTTAACTACTTGGTTTAACTACTAGTTAAGTTAAATCTTCATCTGTTACATTAAAAACAAATTCAGTTTTCCTCACAGGTCAGGCAGACATTGAACTTTCTCATTTCTCCTCATCTGTATTTAAGAGCTCCGATTACATATTAAGCTTTCCTATTTTGTAATGCAAAAATAATCCACATACAAATAAAGTGGGATTAAAGCATGATTCAGTTTCTGAACCTTAAAAAAAATAAAGCATAAAAGACAAAGAAAAATAAACTGAATAGTTAGCCATGACAGAACCTGCCCAATAGAAATCTGCACCTTGGAGACACATTTCGAGTGCTCCACAGAAAAGGGTCTGCTAGAAGCACAGCCATGGCAACCTTGAACCACAACCCTGAACCTTCAGTGAGTTTTCCAGCATCAGCTGGAACTGACAGGGGAGTTGAATTTGGTGGCATTAAAAAAATTAAATGCATTGGTTTCAGATCATTTAATAGTTAAAAAATGCAATCCACAAACTCAATGCCTTGTTTACAGGATGGCTTTAATAATGAGCATTTGCCTTAACTAAAGTAGCAGAGAAACATAACAGATGTCCAGATTTAGATATGACACCAGCCTTCACAGTAAGTGTTGGACAGCATGCCTCAGTTTCTTCTAACTAGAGAAGAATTATTAAGACAAATACCATTTATGAGCTTCAGTTGCTGTATTTATACTAATGACCCTGCTTTCACAGAAGTTGCTTGACTTCTTAAACTTTTCAAACTTCTTAAAAGGTGAAGCATGTTCTCCTTCTCCTACTTACTTTTACATTAGAAACTCTAAATGCATCAAGTCTGATCTTACATGGTTTTGGTAAAGGAAAAAAATTAGATGGTAGGGTCACCACATTTGGAAAAAAAACCCTAGTCAAATTTAAGTCTTTATTGAAAAATTCCAGGCTCAGTGAATTGATGCTTTGTTTGATAAGCCTCTGGGATGAACCTTTTACTAACAACAGGGCAGGCTTCAGCAGAATCATGCTTGCAGTACTAGTGGATTAAACCATTTGGGACACTCAGCTCTCTTGGGGACCTACAGTCCAGGTAATTGAGACTAGCAGGAGTGCTCTGAGGCCCTCTCTGAAGTGAATCTGAGAACCAGTGTCACTGAGCAGCAGCAGGTCCTAGGTGAACTTAAAATGCATTGGTTTCAGATCATTTAATAGTTTAAAAATGCAATCCACAAACTCAATGCCTTGTTTACAGGATGGCTTTAATAATGAGCATTTGCCTTAACTAAAGTAGCAGAGAAACATGCAGCTTCCCAAAACAAAGCCCTACTGAGAATCAGCACAACCTAGGCCCCAGGTTTAAGTTCCCTATAAAGCTTTAAACATTAATCAAGTCTTCAGTTTCAAACTACTGCTGAGTTGCAAGCTGCAGGCATTAAGCCCTGTTCCTCCCCCCTTCCCTGTCTGGGTTATTAGATATTATACAGACCATTAATTGCTTGCTTATAAAAAATTGTGGTAGGTTAACCTATAGTTAGTAGGTCAGTACCTACCATAAGAGAAAGGTAGTAGGCTGGTCCTACCTGACCAGCACTCTTGCCTGTCTACTGTTGACTGCTGAACTAACCAGTTGTCAATTGCTCAGAATTGTTCCTAATAGTTTGGCCATTTGCTAGGTTTCTACCAGTTTGGTACTTCACCCCTCGTGCTGTTAGAAGCCCAGTGGGCTGCTTTAGCTAGGAATTTTTTTTTTCTTATACTTTCCTCATTGTTTTCTTCAGCAACTTAGACCCCTCACTTTCATTATATAGTCACAGAAGCCTTTCAAATGCTGCCTTTATATCTGCTGTAGAGTAACAATTATGAAGCATTTTGCATATTGTAGCATTTTGTATTCCATTACTTCTGTAGTAGCTGACTTCAATAATTTCTTCACTTGGTAAATGAAACTGACAACATTATGTTCCTGAAGCTTTATAAAAATGCTGCTTTGGGGCAAGAGTTTGATCTATACATGAAGTGTGCCATAAACAATTTTCTAATTCTTTATCTACCACATTAAAGTATTATTGTAATTTTAACCACAATTGAAGAATACACAGTGGTTTGTAATTCAAAGGCTAATGCAGAGCAAATTGTGTTAACTATAAACAAATCAGTAACTATTTTCTGCACTAACAAGTTTCTAGAAATCCAGTGCAATCCAGACAATTCAATCATTCAGTTCTCATTACTTCAGCAGGACACCAACATAATGTCATAAATCACAACTAAGTATTTAAAAACAATATTGAAGTCACTTCCAAAAAGCAGCCTCTCAGCTGTATAAAGTATCAGATGCTTGGTGAGATAGTCCATGAAGTTTAGTTTAGCTACACTGAAATGCCCTACTTCTGCATCTATTTGCTATATATGACTGAGTATACTTGAATGGGGTGCTGGAAAAAAAAAACAAATGCTATGGAAAAAGGAATTACTACATTCCATCCATTTGTTTCCATCATTTTCCAGACTCCTCTTATGACAGAATGACAACCTAGAAGGAACTTTTTAATAAAGCAGAAGCAACTAAAGTTACTTAGCATTGATGCAAGTATATCAAATTTCAAAGGTAAAGATACATAACCACAGTGTGCATTTGTTTACCTTGAACAACATTTATACACATCTCAGTTTCCAATGGACTAGCTCAAAATTTTTTATTTCTGGAAAAAAAGTATCTTTAGCTTTATATAACCTTGGTTTACTATAATCTGTCTTGACTTCTGTATGCTTCAAATTCAGTAGATTGAGACAATCCCATCCCCCCCCCCCCCCCCTTTCAGGGTGAGATAGAGCCAACTATAGTCCTACCAGTTTTTAAACAATTTATGAATTCCCTAGAAGAAAATCTGCCAGAATAATTCACATTACAGAATAAGCAACCAGAGATAGATAGTCTGAAATCATCAGAATGATGAAAAGCTTCATGGTACCACTTCATTCATTAAATAAGTTTCCATTTAAAGATACTATCTTCAAATGTACCACTGTGCATTTGGATCCACAAGAGAACACAGGGGTAAATACTTACCCCAATACTTACTGCTTTTTAGAATAGCTCAATTATTTTTTAAGAACACACAAGGGCTTCTAAATTTTTGAAGAAAAAAAAACAAAACAACTCTGCTGAGTTATCTGATTTCATTTACAAATTAGAATTCAGTTGAACTTTTTCTTTCTGCTACCTTCCTTGCATCTGTAAAAATCCTAGTGCTTTGAAAATATTTGAGTAACATTTTCTAATGAGAGTTCTAGTGGATCACAAGCATCTGGATTGACGTGCAAGTCTCTAAAACAGAAATCTAAGAACAAAATGCCTGGCTAGTTTCCAAAAGTGTACCTTGGGGCAGTAGTTTGTGAATTTCACAAACCCAAAAGGCTAGCAGTTAGGAAAGGTAATTCAAAAGTGATAGAAAAAAAATTATATCTTCCACCATTTAATGTAAAAGGTAAATAATTTTCTGTAATAAAAAAATCACTTATCAAGTTCAAGGTAAAATAGTATATTTCCCAAGAGATAATTTTCTAAGAAACATGAAAACTTTAATGCACAGATTAGTAACAGCTGGTGCTGTAAGCATCTAAATTGGGGAGGGAGGGGGCTGCTTACACCCCCCAATTCTGTGGGTTTTGTTTTGGTGTGCAAGAACATACAAGCTCCAACTGAAGCTCTCCTACCTGTTGGGAGATACTCCTTCCTGACCAGCCCTGCTCAGTATGTTGGTGGTGCCCTATATTAAAAGATGAGTTCACATTGTGCCTCTTTCAGAGGAGGCAATATCCTGCTAACAGGATACCTTTTCTCTACCCAGATACCAGTTTTCGAGAAAGCTGTATGAGCTTTACATTTCTGAGATGACCATCCCTGCCAATTTGTTGCAGTGGTCCAAGAGAGCCAAAACTTGTTTAAAACTTCCAACTCCTTGCTCTCCCTCCCCACTCCAAATAAAGACACATAAAACAGTCAACAGTAGAGTATCAACTGTAGTCCACATTGAATAATTTTCTTCCAATTAAGACCAAAATGACCATAACTTTTCATTTGACAAGACATTTTCAAAGGTAATGAAAACTGCATATGAAACATTTGGACAGCTAATTTTGTTGACCTTCCCTAAATACCTTCCAGCAGTGAGAAGTTAACAGTAATCTCAATTGTGCTATCAAGCAAAACACAGGACTCAGGAAGTTAGCTTTATCTACTACTAGGACATTAAGTTCTCTTTAAGAAAAAGAACTCATTAAGTCTATATAAGGACAACAGCAATGCTTGCTCTGTATAGGTTTTCTGAGAGTGAAATAAAGTTTTAAGTGGCCTTGAAATTCTTTCAGGACATACAGTAGCTTTCAGTATTAGTTGATTGGATCATTCATTTTTGTAACTGGCCATATTTAGATGCCAATCCCAATAACCAGGTCAGAGGAAATATGAATTGCTGTCATTTCTGGTAAGCAAACTGTTTGTGGGGACTTAGGAAAGTTACTAGTATTTTTATTTAGCTTATAGCCAGTAACTGCAAATGTTAGAAATCCAATAGTCTCTTTAAATCTCATAAAGGCAAACAAAATTGTTCCCTGGGTAATTTGATGCATGGAATTTATTGATGCAATGCCTTTTTTTTTTAAAAAAAAAAGTGCTGGGTCATTTGGGGGCATTTTTCTTTCCCCGTATTAGAAGTCTCTCATTATAGGTCTCTAATCTCCCTTCTGAACTAAAGACTCTGAAAACCTCCCCTGTACTGTATTCAGAGCACTTAATCACACTTTTCAGAATAGTTCAGAATTAGAATAGAATGACAATAGTCAGATGTGTTTAGGTACAGTTATCAACAGATTTAAAAGACTCATTTGTAAGTGTGTAAGAGTATCTGCCACAAGATGCATAAAAACAACCACCTGGAGCAAGCATACATAACATGTACGCAGAGATGCAATGAAAGATTTAATCTTTTGCAGATCTACTAAATACTCTTTCAAGAGTGTTTGCCCTTGCTCTCCATCTCTCCCCCATCTGTTCTGCTTTTCTGCTGTCTAGACTGTTTCTTCACCTCACCCATCTCTATTTGCACAGAGAAAAAATTCAGGAATTCTGACCTTGCAACCTTTAATAATGTTTGTATAGTGCAACTAACTTGGTGTGTCAAAAAAAAAAAAAAGAGCCACAGAAGTATTGAAGTATTTAAGGCCACAGCTGCTCAGGCCCTTTATTTCCTATTAGAAGTGTCAGACAGCCAGTTTTGATATTGAGATATTCTGCTTCTTGAAGTATGCTATGATTTATATAGCATATCATATATATGATATATGCTATGATTTCTATCATATTTTAATATATATTAGTGTATGCCAATGATTCATCTTCAGCCTTCTTAAATATGGAACAAATCCTATTTAATTAGAGGCCCAAAGGCACACATGCAACATCACTTGTGTATTAAGACAGAAAATGCAGTAAGTCGCTTAATACATAAACACACTGATTGCAACAGCCAAGTTCAGGTCTGCTCTCTTGTCTCAGTGATCAGGCACAACTGCTTAAACTAAATTATGATCATTATTTGTGCTATACTATAATCTGAAGCTTTCAAGTAGAGATGTCAGTTATCTTCCAGGAACTTGCAAACATCTCTTCTGCCCACAACTGGTAGGCAAACAAGTCCAGATACAGCTTCCCAAATCTAAGCCTCCAACATTGCCTTGAAATTGAATTTCTGTATTTAAGACAGCCAGCGTCTGGACATCTAAAGATCTGTGACAGATGACAAAGGCACCGTGCCTCTCTGCTGGTATGGGCTCCCTCATGCCACAACACTACCACACCACAAGCCAGCTCTAGGGTCACCTGAGCTTGAGCCCCTGTAACTTGCAATAGATGAAGGAAGGGAGATTAAGCTCGTAACCCCCCCCCAGCCTACCGCAGCGAGCGGCGCCGCTCACCAGCTCGCAGACACGGGCTCAAGGGTCTCGGGAGGCGGCGGGATGGGCACAATCGCCCGGCAACGGCCGGGCGCAGGGAGATAGCCGCACCCCCGGCCCACGGCGCCGCCCCGCGCACCAAGACAAGGGAAAGCCTCAGGCCTACTCCAGACACCCCTTCCCCACGCACATGGCCCGGCGGGCCCCTCCAGAGCCTGAGCATCGCCTTCGTAACTCCTCAAACCTCCCCGCGCCCGGACACGTCGCCACAGCCCGGCCCCACCGGTAGCGCCCGGGAAGGCCGGGACCGCCGCCCCTCCCACCACTCACCAGCTCCTTGAGGTCCTCCTCGGAGAGCCCGGCATAGCGATATCACTGCTGCTCGAACTCGTACCGCGTCGTCTTCACCACCACCCGCGCCGGCCGGAATCCGCCGCCCGCCGCCCCGAGCCTACCGCAGCCCTGCCGCCGCGGCGGCGCGCACGGCCCGGCCCCCGCCGCTCCCCGCCCTGCCACCGCGCAGCGAGCGGCGGGGCCCAGGCCGCGGGAGGCGAGGAGGTGCCGGCGAGCACCACCGAGCAGCGGCAGCCACGGCAGGGCGGAGGAAGCCCCCACCGCCCGCTGGCAGAGCGGCGAGGAACAACGGGCGGCCGCCCGGCCGACAAGACAGAAGTAGCTGTACAGGAAGCCCCGGAAGAAGAACATCGCTTGGGCTCGCTCTCTCCCTAAGGCAGGAGCCTGCAGCCAGCACGCGTGAGGGCGATGACAACGGCTGCCCCTGTTCTGAGGCGGCCTCCGCGCCCGAGCAGCGCTCGGCACACACGGCGCGGTCGCGCCGCAGCACCCCTCCCCGCACGCAGGAGCCGCCTCCACCAACTCCGAAAAGCGCCGCAACACACCCACCCTTCGCGGGGGCAAGGCAGGAGCGGTGGGGAGCGCTCCCAAGCCGGGCCCGGTAAAGCGTGCGCATGCGCCCTTACCGACCAACCGAGCAGGACCCGAAGAAAGGAAGACGGGGAGGATATATGGCGAGTGCTTGCCTTCTGTTGTCTTTGGGAGCACGGACTGCGCATGCGACTGGCGCACAGCATCTTCCCTCGCCATGTTTCTACGCCCCCGGCTCTACTTCCTCGCGGGACTGGCGGGTGGGACGGCGTGCAGGTTGTGCGCACCTGGCGCCAATGGCTGTTGTGAAGGGCTGGGTCCTCTCAGCCGGGCTGCTTCGGCTCCCCCGCCTCAAAGGGACACCTCCTGTATCCCTTCCTCATGGTCTTCCACGCAGCCCTTTTCTGTGCTAACTGTTTGTAAAATATCTTCTGTTTTAACTCATGGAGACAGGACTTGGTACTAAACAGACTCTGGAAATCCTGAGGTGGACCTCAGTCTTGCTGGGAAGCTGGCTTGCTTCCATGTTAAACGTCTGTCTGAGGAGAAGGATTTCAAAAGTACAGTCTAACAGGAGCTGGTGGAAGGCCAGGGCTTACGTAAAGCTGATAAGGGGATTCAGGCTGGAAAGCGGAACGTCTAAACAAGAGTTACTGTCCCTGGGAGAGAAGCACATCCTGGAGAAATATGTAAGAAAGAATTAAGATGTTTCGGGAACCATCTGAAACAACTAGTAGAAGCGTGATAAGAAGCACCCTCACGCGAACTATCCTCATTATAATACTAAAAGTCACAGCGCTCGAGCTGGAGACCCCGGCCCAAGCAGAGACCCCTCACCTTTGAGCGTGCGCAGAATATTAAAGTAGCACTGTAGCTTTACGTTGAAATAAGAGAAATGTAGACCAATAGAAAACTGCCTTGTGTAATTACTTATGCATATGCATAACTAGACTGTATAAATACTGCACCTGTATGAATGAGCTAGGTGTTAGCTTTGTGGAGCTACCACCTAGCACCCATCTCTGCGCAGACGTGAAACAAAAATACCTCTGCCCTGTGTGTATATTGGCGTCTCGCACACCGGGCAAACGACCTCACACTTGTGGGATAACAATACTTCAACACAATTGGTGCAAAGCTGTCAAACAACTGCTACTTGGAGAGTATTTGCCGGTTGTTCACAGTCAAAAGGGAAGGATTTTTGGGTGTGGCCCTGTAGAAGTGACATCGATGCAGCTGAGCATGGCCAAGGGACTACATCTTTCCAGTCCTGTTTTTGTATGGTTCCCTAAAAATAATAAAGTCAAACCAAAACATTTTAGTTTATCAAAAATGAAATAAAAAATTTGAAATTATTCATTTTGACATATTTCCATATAAATCTTAATTGAAATTGACATGTTCCACTGGGGAAAAACACAATTTGATGAAACTTCTTCTGGACAACTATATTTTGACTGGTTCTAACTTTCATCAGATAAATAATAAAACCATGACCACTTGAAATGCTTATAAAAATCTTGCTGATAGTCTCGGTAGACAGGCTAAAAATAAATGGTTGTAGAGTGTTATTTACTTATTTAGTCTCTCAAGGTATTGACTATCCCTGCAGGTTTGTCTTCAAGCACATGAACATGAATTCAGGCCTGTGGAATAGGTATCAGGATGTGGTCCATTATGTGCCCAGATAGAGAACTCGAATATTTTGGAGGCTACTTTTCTGTCACCTTTTACCAGTACCAACTTTGTGTAGTGCACAAAGAGAAAAAAAATTAAATAGTTTACAGAAAGCATAGGTGGGAGAAAGTGAACTTTGGATCTTCCAGTTAGAACAGTAGCACTTTTTAAAATAATTGCTTTTTGAGGAACTATGTGGAAATGAAGCGTGATGGTATATTGCTCTGAAGTGATGTTATCCCAAGGCTTTTGATCAATTAATCATTGTAGAATGTGTATAATCTGCTTCGTTGTTTGTCAGTCTGCACTTGGTGAATGAACATATACCTTGGAGAGGTCTGAAAATATAGTTCTAATAGTTTATGAATAATACTAATCAAAGTATTCATTTACTGCTCAAGGGAAGTTGTTTTCTATTATTATTTCTAAGGAGCTTTCACCTTTTAATAGGAGGCCTTTGTTCTATTCTCTGCATTTTGGTTGGGTGCCAAGAAAACCCATTCTGTTATGGGATTTAGGCCTTCAGCAAACGTTTTATCCCAGATGCATGAGACTGAAGTATGTTCCACTCCTTTTTTTTTTTAACAGTGCAAGAAGAGACCTCTTCACTGCTGTGAAGATTTTGGATCTCAGCTTAGTCGGCATCTTGTTACCTATCTGCCTTCAGAGGACTCAGAAAGATGAAAAGGCTGGGGACACTCTGAAGGAGCAGCTAAATATATAAATATACACACACAGTGACCTGTGATAGGAACACCAGATGTTCCACTGCATGCTTTGAATTCTGGGGTGTAAGCAGTAAAATGCCAGGAAATATTGATAATTACTGTATTATTTTCTGTGTAAGAAGATTGTGTGCAGTTAATGAAACCCTAAGAATGAATCACAAAACCTGGGGTGGGGAGCTGAATTTTTAGTACCAAAGAGGAAAAAAAAGGCCAATTAAAATATCTCCTTATTCTGGGAAGGAAAGGAAAGGTGGCAGAAGCTATGCTTACAGTTGGTAATGCATCAGCCACTGTTCTTATCTCAACCCACGAGTTTTCTCACTTTTGCTCTTCTGATTCTCTCCCCCATCCCACCGGGGGGGGGGAGTGAGTGAGCGGCTGCGTGGGGCTTAGTTGCCAGCTGGGGTTAAACCACGACAAACTGCTAGAGAGTCATATCTTCATGTCTGCCATAATAATAGCTTTAGCTATACTGTAGGAGACAACCTTATCTCAAAGCTGATTGCACTGTGTCCTATCTATCTTCTGCATTCCCTTTCGTTTGTGTTTATTTTTTCTATTTAATTTTTTGTTTGCCTCTGATTGTGTTTTCATTGCTATTTCAGTTGCATTAGGAAAAAAATAAGCTGCACTTAAATACCTTTTAGTGGTCTAAAGTGGGTATAAAAATGTCAAGACTTCTGATCAGATTTCTGGTCACCACTTTGGCTTTTTCATGGTTCTAGGAGGCCACAACAAACCAGGGGAGGGCTATTCTAGCTCAGTGTGCTCATGCGTTTCCTTCATCATTGGGTGCATATTCTGTATTATGCCTCTAGAGAGCCTTAAGCGTGAGTTCTAGATCAGGGCATGGAAAAATCTGATCTCAAAGATTGTATTTTTGCTTTAAAAAAATAATAAATAAATCTAAACAGTTAATTTTTGGCTGAAATCTAAGTGTTTTGAGTCAGCAGTATTGCTCTGATGTGGAAGAAGCAATTGACTCTAGATACCAACTTGCTACTCCTGTTTTTCTATGAAAGGACTGTTTGTCGTGGTTTAGCCCCAGCCAGGAACTAAGCACCACGCAGCCGCTCATCACTCCCCCACAATGGGATGGGGGAGAGAATCGGAAGAGCAAAAGTAAGAAAACTCGAGGGTTGAGATAAAGACAGTTTAATAGGGAAAGCAAAAGCCACACACGCAAGCAAAGCAAAGCAAGGCATTCCTTCACTCCTTCCCATGGGCAGGCAGGGGTTCAGCCATCTCCAGGACAGCAGGGCTCCAGCACGCGTAGTGGTGACTTGGGAAGACAAACGCCATCACTCCTAATGTCCCCCCTTCCTTCTTCTTTCCCAGCTTTATATACTGAGCACGACGCCATACGGTATGGAATAGCCCTTTGGGCAGTGTGCTGTCCTGGCTGTGCCCCCTCCCAGCTTCCCGTGCACCTGGCAGAGCAGGGGAAGCTGAAAAGTCCTTGACCAGTGCAGCAACAACTAAAACATCTCTGTATTATCAACGCTGTTTTCAGCACAAATCCAAAACATAGCCCCATACCAGCCACTATAAAGACAATTAACTCTATCCCAGCCAAAACCAGCACAGTGGAAAATCAAGGTGAAATACTGATTGTCAAAAATGTACAAGATAGATGTAGTATGTTCTTCACACATACCAGTTTTTTAGGTCTGCCCATATTTTCCTTCGCAATAAACAAATATTTACAGTGTGATTGTGGGTGGCTTAACTGTCTGAGTGCCTTGCTGCAAGCGGCTCTCCAGAAAGAAAAAGGCAACAATATGGTGCTGGGTTATTTATGGGTAGTGATAATGGCTTATTGAAGGCAGCAAGCATCCCTTTAAAAGGGATGTAGCTAGAAAAGGCTTGCTTAGACACAAAGAATGACCAGTTGCCAGGGAGCAAAAGACAAAGAAAGTAACTGGTCTAAAACCTCCTCTCTCCTCTAAACAATTTCTTTTCACTTTCTTCTCTATGGCACTGGATGCAGAGGGTGTATATTGCACAGAAAGTCTCTTAATCAGAGTAGAAGTGCTTGGGCTTCATTTGTTATGCAACCCTTCTGATCATAAATCATAGCCCGGCAAATGAATAGCTAACAATATCAAGGAACTTTTAGTAAGTTACTGTTCCCAGAAGTAGGCTCTGTTGAGAATAAAGGCATCAGCATGCCCATGCAACCTGTATTGTTTCACTTAATTAATTTTATTTACAGACATAACAAGCATGGTATTTATTTAGTTTATTTAGTTATAAGTAAATACCAAATTAAGAATGCATTCATTTTAATGCTTTCACATACTTCAGGAAACTAAAGGAATTCAACCAAGATCAGAGTAAAGAGCTCTGTTTCCTCTTAGATTAAAATAAATATCCTGAATATGTGTTTTGTAATAGATCATTATGTATTATGTATTATATTTACTATTACACCATTAGCCAAGAAATGCAGCAGTTCATGCAGAAGGATGCAAAGAAGAGGCCAGCAAACTTTCTCTGTCCAGCATACACATGCTTAGCTTTGGTGGTCATGCACCACAGCGCACAGTCCCCAGGAGCCGCTGGGGCAGTGTCCTTCACTATCAGACTCTTGGACCCAGACGGATCTTCAGAAAAAGGATGCAGGACATGCGGAAGTAGGCTGGGGCACGTTGGGCACATGGTCTTCTAGCCTGCAGGAGGTGTGCAATTGCTGAGGAGCTGTGCCACCAAGTGAAAGAGCTGTGGGAGGAAGCCAGCAGACTGTACAGCATCAGAGAAGATGAGAAAGAGATTGACCGGATCTTGTCTGATACTCTGCAGCTTCATGAGCCTGAACCTTCAACTGTAACAGAGGGACAGGAAGAGCCTGTGCCTATGAAGTCAGAAAGTGGAAACTCCCATCGTGATGAAGGCTGGAAACTGGTGACTTTTCATACCAGGAGAAAGCCTCCTGCCCCACCTGATGACTTGCAGTTACAGAATAGGTTCACTGCCCTCAAAGCTGATGAGGAGCTGGGAGTGGCATCAAATGGAGCATATCCACTGGCTGAGCCTGAGCCACTCAGGACCACTACAAGGGAGCAGAAAGTGATAGTGGTAGGAAACTCACTACCGCAGGGGATGGAGGCCCCCATCTGCTAACCTGATTTGTCATCTAAGGAGGTTTGCTGCTTGCTGGGGACTCGCATTCAGGATGTTGTGGAGAGGCTGCCAAAGATCATCCGGCCCTCCGACTACTACCCCTTGCTGCTCCTCCATGTAGGCACCAATGATGCTGCCAGGGATGATCTGGGAAGTATAGAGTGTGACTACAGGGCTTTGGGGGCAGTGGTGCTGAGCGTGGGAGCCTAGGTGGTATTCTCCTTGATCCTGCTGGTGAGGATGAAGGGCTGTACTGGGGAATCAGCCCTCTGAAATGCCTCTACACTAATGCTTGCAACATGAGGAACAAACAGGAGGAGTTAGAAGTCTGTGTGCAGTTACAGGGCTATGACCTCATTGGGATCATGGAGACGTGGTGGGATGGCTCAAAAAACTGGAGTGCTGTGATGGAGGGATACAGGCTTTTCAGAAAGGACAGGCTGGGAAGACAAGGAGGAGGAGTTATCCTTCATGTGAGAGAGAGCAGCATGCGTGGACCGTTGCCTAAAGGATGTGTCAGGGGAACGGGGGTTGCAGTCAGTTCATAACACTTTGTCTCTGCTGCTCCTTCCTCATGCTTTTCCCCTGTTCCAGCATGTGGTCCCATCCACGGGATGCAGTCCTTCAAGAACTGCTCCAACATGATTCCTTTTCCATGGGGTACAGTCCATCAGGAACAGACTGCTCCAGCATGGGTCCCCCACGGGCCACAGCTTCCTTCAGGGCATATCCACCTGCTGAGGCATGGGGTCTTCCACAGGCTGCACTGTGGATATCTACTCCAATGTGGTCCTCCCCATGGCCTGCAGGGGGAAAACCTGGTCCAGCATGGTCTTCACCACAGGCTGCAGGGAAGCTCTTCTCCGGCGCCTGGAGCACCTCTTCCCCTTCCTTCTTCCCTGACATTGGTGTCTGCAGGGTTGTCTCTCACATATTCTCACTCCTCTCTCTCATAGCTGCTGTGCAGCATTTTTTTTTACCCTTTTTAAAATATGTTATCACAGAAGCACCACCAGCTTCACTGATTCGCTCAGCTTTGGACAGTGGTGGGTCCATTTTGGAGGTGTCTGGAACTGGCTGTGTCTGACATGGGGGCAGCCACTGGTCTCTTGTCAAAGAGCCTACCCCTGCCGCCTGCCCCCCCCCCCCGCTACCAAAACCTTACCACACAATACCAATACAGTCAACAAGAAAGGATTCTACAAGTACGTAAACAGCAAAAGGAACACTAAGGAAAATGTGGGCCCGCTGCTGAATGGGGCAGGAAAACTGTTGACAAATGATATGGAGAAAGGCTGAAGTACACAATGCCTTCTTTGCTTTGGTATTTACTGTTAAGACTGGTCTTCAGTAGTCCCAGGCCCCTGAGACCAGGGGGAAAGTCTGGTGTAAGGAAGACTTGACCTTGATGGAAGAGGACCAGGTTAGGGAGCTCTTAAACAAACTGGACATATATAAGTCCATAGGGCCTGATGGTTTGCACCCATGAGTGCTGAGAGAGATGTCTGATGTCATTGTGAGGCCACTCTTGATTAACTTTGAAAGGTCATGGTGATTGGGAGAGGTTCCCAAAGACTGGAAGAAAGCAAATGTCAGTCCTACCTTCAGGAAGGGCAAGAAGGAAGATCTGGGGAACTACAAGATGGTCAACTTCACCTCAGTCCCTGGGCAGGTGATGGAGAAAATCCTCCTGGAAAGTATTTCCAAACAAATGAAGGACAAGAAGGTTATTGGGAGTAGTCAGCACAGATTTATGAAGAGGAAATCATGCTTAACCAACCTTATGGCCTTCTACAATGAGGTGACCAGCTTGGTGGACCAGGGGAGAGCAGTGGATGTTGTTTACCTCGACTTTAGTAAAGCTTTTGATGCTGTCTCCTATAACATCCTCATATAGAAGGTGATGAAGTACGGGCTCGAGTGGACAGTTAGGTTTATTAAAAAAATGGCTGAACAACCAGGCTCAGAGGGTGGTAATCACTGGCACAAAGTCCAGTTGGAGGCAAGTCACTAGGGGTGTACCCCAGGGCTCAATACTGGGGCCAGTACTTTTCAACATCTTCATTAATGACATGGATGTTGGGCCAGAATGCATCCCCAGCAAGTTCACAGACAAGACAGAACTGTGAGGAGTGGCTGATACACCAGAGGGTTGTGCTGCCATTCAGAGGGACCTTGACAGCACGGAGAACTGCGCAGAAAGGAATCTCATGCAGTTCAAAATGGGAAGTGCAAAGTCCTGCACCTGGGGAAGAATAACCCTGAGCACCAGTATATGCTGGGGGTCAACCAGCTGGAAAGCAGCTCTGTAGAGAAGGACCTTGGGCTCTTGGTGGACAACAAGCTGGCCATGAGCCAGCAATGTGCCCTTGTAGCAAAGAAGGCCAACAGCATCCTGGGCTGCATTAAGAGGAATGTTGCCAGCAGGTCGAGGGAGGTGATCCTTCCCCTCTAATTAGCACTGGTGAGGCCACACCTGGAGTACTGTGTCCAGTTCTGCGCTCTATAGTACACGAAAGATATGGACTGTGTCTGGCACAGGGTAGCCCCTGACCTCTCCTCACAGTGGCCACCCCTGCAGTCCCCAGTGCTACCAAAACCTTGCCACATATACCCAATACAATAGCAGAGTCCAGACTCTCCTATACCTTCATCACGTGCAGTTGTGGCTCCTTTAAAATGAGTCTGTTTAAGGAAAAGCTACTAGTGTATCTGCCCGTGTTTTGATTAATTAACAAGTGGTTATTGCACTGATCTAGACCTTTTGCCCATCCGTGCTTTTTCAGGGGTTCGAACCAACATCTGCATAGCTTGGAGGAATAGTCTAACCAGTAGGGTATGGTATAAGTTGGAATTGGAGGCATTTTTTACCCCCCAATCCTCCCCTTCTAGAAAAATAGAATAATGAAGTGGGTGATTGTAAAATACTAAAATGATGTGTTTTTTAAGTTTTCATCATAAATTACTGATGCTATAGAACAATAAAAAGATATATGTGTTAAAAATAAACAGCATAAGTAACTCTCTAGTGGAGTGAATTTTTACTATGAAGAAAAAAAACTAATAAAAAAATCATGCTCACAAAGCCAGAACGACAATGATTATGATATATCAAGTAAAACAAAAAGTAAGGTAAAAAGGTGAAATAATACAAAAAAATAAGTTTCAACGTAGGAATTAACATGTATGAGAGGTGTGCTGATAAAATATATAAAATTCCTAGAGAAAGCTAACATATCTGCTAGTACTTGGAAAAGGAGCTATCTTCTTTGCCTGTGCAATATGGCCCAGCATTTGCAGGCAAAGTATATATGGTACAAAACACCAAAACTGAGAATACACCAAATTTTTTTAATGTAAAGAGCATATCAGCTATTATAACGTTTCCCATTTCTCCCCCATGAGCATGCATTCTTCCTTTCCCAGTTCCAGGACTGTGACTTAGTTCAGTTGCACTGAAGATGTCTTCACAATCAGTTGCTCATCTTCATTTTATGAACATTTTTTTTCCCCTATTATTTTCCAAATCTCTGCTCTGCCAAGAAGCTTTATTTCTCCTTCCTCAAGGGACACCTATGAGTATTAGTTTTTAAGCTATGTTGCCTTTCCCCTATCCATGATCTATCTCTCTTTGTATTAAAACTAAAACAATGCTATCCATTTGCTTCAGCTCTCCCTTTCTCAGGTTACCTTCATGATTTTTCTGCTTTGTTAAACAAGTCCATCTCCTGCCTCCTCCAATACCATCTACCCAGTCCATATTTCATACTGTGTTCACTGGCCTTGTATGCCAGTGCTTGTACCTTCAAGTTAATATCATTCCTTTATTTTTCCTCCGTAATATTGATACTAGGCTGCAGTCCCCTCCTTCGTCTTTAGCCTGTCTTTAGCACTTTTGCCTGCACTCCCAGTCCTTTCTCCTGAAGATCTCTCTTCCTCCTCTGTTGATTCTGTCAAACTTCTACCTTCTCCTCCTCTTCAAAAAAGTGATCTTTCTTTAGCCCTTCTGTTTCTTCTTCTCTCACTGTCCTTCAATCCTCTGCAAGCTAGTTCTTAGCTTTCCTCACCAGTGAAATAACTCTCACTAATGAGGTTTTACTGAGCTACAGTAAATAATTTCAGGGTAATGTTAATAATGCACAGCAGAGGAGAGAAATTAACAAGTACATGAAAAAAGAAGTTTTCTGCAGAGAACCACAATGAGATTGAGAGATACAAATACATTTTTCTTTATTATCTGTTCTCCAGAGAAAAAGAGTCATATTCCAAGATATATGAAGGGAAGAGAGATGAAGTCTTATGCTTACTCAATAAATGAAGGAGTGAGAAGAGGGAAGAGGTTCATAAAAAGGATCAGGATAAAGCTACAGAGCAAGATCCTAAACAAAACCAACTGGGCTTTTCTTGACTAGAATTTGAAAAGAATGAAGAGTGACTAGCAATCTCAAGAATGGGTTATGGTTTCATAGTACTTAGGCTAAGACAGGCAACCAGAGATCATTATACACTTTGAGTGCTTCCTATTTCTGAGTCAATGCTTCTCTCAGATACCACATACTTGAACTGATAGCAAAAGTAGTCTGTTATTTCATTAGTACAAATTGAAGCAGCTTGATTTAAAATGCAATGTTTCCACTAGTAATTCAAGTATTTGAAAGCTCTGTATTGTTCTACACTGATTCTGCTTCTGAGAGGAGCTAATGTAATACAACATGAGACACAGATTGTTTTCTATAGCACAGGGACTGTCCAAGTATTTTCCAGAATGTTGAATTCTACCCAACATTTTCTATGGAAAAAAAATTACTTTTCCAGGAGTAAACAGAAGAGATTTCTCCATGAGAAAAAATCAAAACCACTGCTCTACAGGTGGAAGTGAAGCCTTCCACAAAAGCTGTTAAATCTCAATCAAGTTGCCTGCTCTTGAGAAGATGAAAGACAAAAAGGGTGAGTGAAGTGGCTCAGCCTCTCGCCATCATTAAGGCTAGAAAGTTCCTGCCAATATCCATCTACCTACTGGTAAAAGTTTTCCAGGTGGCCAGCCAGAAAATCAAACAGGTTGTTTCTACCAGCATAATCATTATCCTTAAAATCCCTTTCTAGTAAAAGTTTAGCAGTTCTGATTTTTTGGCCAAGGGCTGGTATCGATTCCCTGACCTACTTTTTAAAAAAAAAGATGTAATCTTTTCACTTTTCAGCCTTCTAGAGATAGTAGCATTTATTTTCCAATAAGGCAAGTCGGTTAACAAGAGCAGGTAGTTTATCAAACACTGGGTTTATATTACCTCCAAATAAAACAGTATGGTGGGTTGACCCTGGCTGGATGCCAGGTGCCCACCAAGCCGCTCTATCACTCCTCCGCAGCTGGACAGGGGAGAGAAAATATAACGAAAAGCTCATGGGTCGAGATAAGGACAGGGAGAGATCACTCACCAGTTACCGTCACGGGCAAAACAGACTTGACTTGGGGAAATTAACTAAATTGATTACCAATCAAATCTGAGTAGGGTAATGAGAAATAAAAACTAAATCTTAAAACACCTTCCCCCCCCACCCCTCCCTTCTTCCCGGGCTTAACTTTACTCCCAAATTCTCTACCTCCTCCCCCTGAGCGGCACAGGGTGACGGGGAATGGGGGTTGCGGTCAGTTCATCACACGTTGTCTCTGCCGCTCCTTCCTCCTCAGGGGCAGGACTCCTCACACTCTTCCCCTGCTCCAGCGTGGGGTCCCTCCCACAGGAGACAGTCCTCCATGAACTTCTCCATCATGAGTCCTTCCCACAGGCTACAATTCTTCATGAACTGCTCCAGCGTGGGTCCTTTCCACGGGGTGCAGTCCTTCAGGAACAGACTGCTCCAGCGTGGGTCCTCCACGGGGTCACAGGTCCTGCCAGCAAACCTGCTCCAGCGTGGGCCTCTCTCTCTCCATGGGGTCACAGGTCCTGCCAGGAGCCTGCTCCAGCATGAGCTTCCCACAGGGTCACAGCATCGTTTGAATGCATCCACCTGCTCCAGCATGGGGTCCTCCATGGGCTGCAGGTGGATATCTGCTCCACCATGGACCTCCACGGGCTGCAGGGAATCTCTGCTCCGGCCCCTGGAGCACCTCCTCCCCTCCTTCTTCACTGACCTTGGTGTCTGCAGAGTTGTTCCTCTTACATATTCTCACTCCTCTCTCCCAGCTGCAGTTGCTGTTGCGCAGCAACTTTTCCCCCTTTTTAAATATGTTATCCCAGAGGTGCTACCACTGTCGCTGATTGCTCAGCCTTGGCCGGCAGCGGGTCTCTCTTGGAGCCGGCTGGCATTGGCTCAATCGGGCATGGGAGAAGCTTCTAGCAGCTTCTCACAGAAGCCACCCCTGTAGCCCCCCTGCTACCAAAACCTTGCCACGCAAAGCCATTACAAACAGGAACGAGAGTCCCTTGCAACCTCAGGAAATACCAGTTAAAAAGCAAACAGAAAAGGTATATCCTTCTTGTTATCTATAAATCAAATATATGCAGCAATGGCATGATTTGCCTTATTTCCTGAATTAGATGTCCCTTTTTTTCCCATGCACACATGACGAAATCTAAAAATACTAAATGCCTCTAACAAAGGTTCTTTGTGTATACATCTTTGGTTCAAATGTAGGCATTTTTTCCCCCATCTTACCCACTTCCCAAGGTTATGATCATACTATGTCACATGTGAATTTGTGACACATGATCTGAAATTACTTACTTCCTTGATGGCTAACCTGGAAAATAAACTTTGTCTCAAATATTTTAACTCAGTTAATCAAATTTCATACAAAGCAAACATTTTAAATAGTTTTGTGAGGTGGAGGGCAACACAAGAGGAGCTATGTTCCTAATCAGGGCTGTCCAACTGAAATTACTGAAATTGGCTAAACCATGTTAGCCAGCAGTACGGACAAGGAAATGCATAACTGTCGTGGTTTAGCCCCAGCCGGCAGCTAAGCACCACACAGCCGCTCGCTCACTCCCCCTGGTGGGATGGGGGAGAGAATCGGAAGAGCAAAAGTAAGAAAACTCGAGGGTTGAGATAAAGACAGTTTAATAGGGAAAGCAAAAGCTGCGCACGCAAGCAAAGCAAAGCAAGGAATTCCTTCACTACTTCCCATGGGCAGGCAGGTGTTCAGCCATCTCCAGGACAGCAGGGCTCCAGCACGCGTAATGGTTACTTGGGAAGACAAACGCCATCGCTCCAAATGTCCCCCTTCCTTCTTCTCTCCCCAGCTTTATATACTGAGCATGATGTCATGTGGTATGGAATACCTCTTTGGTCAGTTTGGATCAACTATCCTGGCTGTGCCCCCTCCCAGCTTCTTCTGCACCTGGCAGAGCATGGGAAGCTGAAAAGTCCTTGGCTAGTGCAGCAACAACTAAAACATCTCTGTATTATCAACACTGTTTTCAGCACAAATCCAAAACATAGCCCCATACCAGCCACTCTAAAGAAAATTAACTCAATCTCAGCTGAAACCAGGACAGTATCCACCCCTTATTCCATACCATTTACGTCATGCTCAGGTCTCACACTATCCAATACATTCTCATTACCCACCATCACCCTTCCCATCCTTTGATATAATACACACATATCATTCCCTTAGTCTATGGACCACCCCTACAAAATATTAGTAAAATGTCCATAAATGTCCACAAAATGTCCACTGAGTTCATTTAGTCCATGACTTTGGGCTTCATCTCTTATGGTTGTTACTCAGGACAGGAGAGGTGGTGTGTTTCTTGGAGTTATTGGGCACCAAAGCCAGCTCAGGTCAGGTCACTGCTGCACTTGCACTGCTTCTTGTAAGGCTTCTCCTCCATTGGTTCAGGTGGTTCCGGCTGTAGTAATTCCTATAACATGCAACTCAAATCATGGGTTACAACAATTTAAAGGTATATCCATTACAATCTCCACCCCTGGTCCCTTTGGTCCAGGATATAGGGATTTAACATTGCAATGAACTCCTCCCCTTGCTCCTAGCCTGGCTAGCAACAAGGGGTTCCTGCTATAGTAATTCCCACAACATGCAACTCAAATCCCGGGATACAACAATTTAAAGGTATTTCCATTACAATCTCCACCTCTGGTCCCTTTGGACAGACCATCAGGTTTAACATTGCAATGAAGTCCTCCCCTTGCCCTGCTCCAGCTTGGACTTATCCACAGAATGTAGTACCTTCAGAAGTAAACTTGCTCCAACATGGCCTCATGCACAGCCACAGATGCTTCAAGGTGTACCTGCTGCAGCATGGACTTCATCCACAGCCACAGATGCTTCGAGGTGTACCTGCTGCAGCATGGACTTCATCCACAGCCACAGATGCTTCGAGGTGTACCTGCTGCAGCATGGACTTTATCCACAGCCACAGATGCTTGAGGTGTACCTGCTGCAGCATGGACTTCATCCACAGCCACAGATGCTTCGAGGTGTACCTGCTGCAGCATGGACTTCATCCACAGCCACAGATGCTTCGAGGTGCACCTTATCCAGCGTGGACTTATCCTTGGGCCACAATCCCTTCAGAGGTATACCTGCTGTGGCACAGACATAACCATGGCCACAGACGTTTCAAGATATACCTGCTCTGGCATGGGCTAATCCATGGGCACAGACGCTCTGGGGTGTCCTGCTCCCACGTGGATTCATCCACAGGTCACAGTCCCTTTGACTCGAGTTCACACCGGAGTTCCAGCCTGTCCAGTACAGCAGCACAGAAACAGCAGCGATGTCCTGGCCATCTGCCAGCCCAGGCGCAAGGCCATTGCTCTTATCAAAATGTTCCCAGGCACAGCACAGTAAGATGATCAGCAGTACAGCAGCACGGCAAGCAGTGAAAGCAAAAAACAGCCACTAACAAGCCCTAGACTCTAACATACAGTAAGGCAGGCAAGCCCTATGGCAAGCACAGAAGCCTGCCGATTAATAGCTTAACAGCAATAACAGCTATAAATTTTATCTAGCACATTCCAATCAAATCTGTCATTATCTCAAACCCTTCGAGCCCCACGTTGGGCGCCAAAAATGACTGTCGTGGTTTAGCCCCAGCCGGCAGCTAAGCACCACACAGCCGCTCGCTCACTCCCCCCTGGTGGGATGGGGGAGAGAATCGGAAGAGCAAAAGTAAGAAAACTCGAGGGTTGAGATAAAGACAGTTTAATAGGGAAAGCAAAAGCTGCGCACGCAAGCAAAGCAAAGCAAGGAATTCCTTCACTACTTCCCATGGGCAGGCAGGTGTTCAGCCATCTCCAGGACAGCAGGGCTCCATCACGCGTAATGGTTACTTGGGAAGACAAACGCCATCGCTCCAAATGTCCCCCCTTCCTTCTTCTTCCCCAGCTTTATATACTGAGCATGATGTCATGTGGTATGGAATACCTCTTTGGTCAGTTTGGATCAACTATCCTGGCTGTGCCCCCTCCCAGCTTCTTCTGCACCTGGCAGAGCATGGGAAGCTGAAAAGTCCTTGGCTAGTGCAGCAACAACTAAAACATCTCTGTATTATCAACACTGTTTTCAGCACAAATCCAAAACATAGCCCCATACCAGCCACTCTAAAGAAAATTAACTCAATCTCAGCTGAAACCAGGACAATAACGAATGGGCTACTAAGACAAGTTCATTTTGTCTTCACTCCACTTTTAACCTGATCCAATTTAGGTGCAGATCTGTGTTGTTTTGGGTTTTTTCTTTCAGTGAAGACATTCCGTGTCAGCAGCCACAGCACCTGGGAGCTTCTGTGTCACTGTGTGGCATCCTTGTCTCCCTCTCTCCACCATAGCTATGTGCTATACTATGTTAACAGGATCTACAATTCCCTTAATATCTTCACAAAGCCACCGTAGTGGGAAAAGCACTACATTTAATCCCCTAACAAATATTCTATTGTAGTCTATTCCCAGATGGGATTGTGAGCCACCACTGAGTAATAATAGCTTAACTAGCTTTGAATTATTCCAGACTGTATTATTATTGTATATTAATGTACTTAATCCATTCTGGCAAGATTTTTTAAATGAAAGTTTTTAAAGCAATTATACAATGATCTTGATTTTTGAAAAGCTTATATGTGCGCCGTTTTTAAACACTCTTCATTTTAGCCAGTAAGTTATAAAAAAGGCAAATAATGAATAAGGTTTTCTCAATTTTGTAAATTTCTCTGACTTCTATCATGTTAAATGGCCATTTGATATGATAGTTGAAACCATCATGTGTTTCTTTGCTGGCACATGCATCGACCCCTATGACAACAGTAGAGTAAGACAGGATTTCATGGACCCTGTGTGTCCAGCTGAGGTCCACTGGGTAGCACTTTGAGCTGAGAAGTTAATGATTTCAGCACTGCAATGTAATTAATGTTATGTCACTTGTTTAGTGACAGGTGTTGCTACTGCAGCTTTGAAAATAACCTCCTTACCTCTGAGAAATGCTTCTTGGAACCACGTCTGAATTTTGAAAATGTTGAATTTGACTTAACTTCCACAGAAAAGCACATGCTAGAGAAAGCTGGAGGAAATAATTTTTTGAAGTTTACTTTAGGTCTTTAATAATACTGATAGACCTTGGGCTGCCCGGTCCTCTGAGTCAGAGGACAACGACTGCAGAAACAGTGACTTTCCATTTGTGGACACTGAAATTGTAAGGGACCAGCTGTATCAGTTGAATGTTCACAAGTCCACGGGGCCTGATGGGATTCATCCCAGAGTACTGAAGATGTTGCAGAGCTAGCAGATGTTACAGCAGGACCCATCTCAATTATCTACCAAAGGTCTTGGGAGTTTGGGAAGGTCCCCGCTGACTGGAAGCTAGTCAATGTTATTCCAATTTACAAGAAGGGCATGAGGAAAGACCCAGGGAACTACAGACCTGTTAGTCTAACCTCAGTTCCTGGGAAAATTATGGAGAAGATCATACTGGGTACTACTGAAAGGCATTTAAAGGAAAATGTAATCATCAGGCACAGTCAACATGGATTCATTCACAAAGGGAAAGTCCTTCTACGACGACGTTATCTGCCTAGTGGATGAAGGGAAGGCAGTGGGATGTAGCTTTTCTGGATTTTAGTAAGACAGTAAGATACTGTCCCTCACAGCGTCCATCTGGACAAGTTGTCCAACTGTGAGATGAGCAGGTACACGGTGCGCTGGGTGAAGAACTGGCTGGACGGCAGGGCTCAAAGGGTTGTAGTGAATGGGGCCACATCTGGCTGGTGACCGGTCACTAGCAGTGTTCCTCAGGACTCAGTCCTAGGGCCAGTTTTGTTCAATATTTTTATCAATGATCTGGATGCAGGAGTTGAATGCACCCTTAGCAAGTTTGCTGATGATACCAAACTGAGAGGTGCTGTTGACTCTCTCAGGGGACAAGAGGCCTTGCAGAGGGATCTGGATAGATTGGAGCATTGGGCAATCCATTAACGGCATGAAATTTAACAAGAACAAATGCCAGATTCTGCACCTGGGACGGAGTAACACCAGGCACAAGTATAAACTGGGAGAGGAGTGGCTGAGAGCAGCCCTGCAGAAAGGGATCTGGGGTGCTGGTCGGCAGCAGGCTCAATAGGAGTCAGCAGCGTGCCCTGGCAGCCAGGAGGGCAAACCGCATCCTGGGGTGCATCAAACACGGCACAACCAGCCGGTCAAGAGAGGGGATTATCCCACTGTATACAGCATTGGTGCAGCCTCACCTTGAGTACTGTGTGCAGTTCTGGGCCCCACCATTTAAGAAGGATGTGAAGGTCCTTGAATGCATCCAGAGGAGGGCAACAGAGCTGGTGACAGGGCTGGAAGGCATGCCCTGTGAGGAGCGGCTGAGGGCTCTGGGGTTGTCTAGCTTGGAGAAAAGGAGGCTGAGGGGCGACCTCATTGCTCTCTACAGCTTCCCGAGGAGGGAAGGGGATCCAGTGACAGGACACGTGGGAATGGCTCAAAGCTGCGTCAGGGGAGGTTCAGACTTGACCTTAGGAAGCATTTCTTTACCGAGAGGGTGGCCAAACACTGGAACAGGCTTCCTGGAGAGGTGGCTGATTCCCCAAGCCTGTCAGTGTTCAAGAGGCAGTTGGACAATGCCCTTAATAATGTGCTTTAACTTTTGGTCAGCCCTGAAGTGTTCAGGCAGTTGGACTAGATGATCGTTGTAGGTCCTTTCCAACTGGAACTAAACTATTCTATTATATTCTATTCAGAAGCTGGGAGAGTGTTCTTTTTTGTGCGGTCCATTATTACGTAGTCAGGAGGTTACCATATTTGGGAAAATCTTTCAAAATGTCCACAAAATCATATACTGTTTTCTCTCTTGTGGGCGTGGTAAATCATTTGTTTCTTTTTTTTAATTTCTTCTACCATCAAGCAAGGCTAGCTTGATCGGTTAAGTGTCATACAGCATTACTGCTTGTGAGATGAGAATGGACCACATTACAGGGTTAGAAGAGTTTCTGCAAGCTCTTTGACTCATCTTTTAAAGAGACCAATTGAAATGTCTCTCCTTTCTCTCAGCCCGTTGCAAAATTTTGGCCTTCATCTTGCTGTGTCTCAGTTTACTTATAATTACGTTAATAGTATCTGCTCACAGGACTACATAGAGGATTAATTATCTTATATTTGTAAAGCAGTCTGATATTCTTAAGGATTATGTGGCAGAAGCAGCATATTATTCCTTCCTGCCTCAGGATTAATATATGTATTATTGGCCCATAAGTAAGCTGAAGATTTTCGGGTCATTTGAGGAGAACAGAATCTCAGTTTTCATATAATCTATAGCTGTAAAGAGATTTCTAGCCTTTATCATTGCACAACAAGTACTCAAAACAGGTTGAAACTGCCTTGATCTATCAACTCTGAAGGCTGTTCAAAAAAGCCTGAAATGAGCATCGCTGCTGATTCCCAGCCTTTTTAATTTGACCTTGTCATACCTCAAATCTTCTTCTCTGGCCTTTCTCAAACAATATGATGTTCTCCTTCCTTATATTACTATCACACACACCATTCCTCTTACAGTCATGCTGTGATATAAACTCTCATGGTTCCATCCAGTATGGAAATGGAATTCCAAATATTACCTGATATGAACAATTGTATGAGGATGTAGCTTAGAAGCACTATATTTACAACAATGAATACTGCAGTTAACAGAACTACAATTAGAAGAATAGAAAATTCTAGAGACATGTTTGTAAAAATATACTGATCATCTGCACATATTTTAACTCCTGATGATGACATTGTTATCGAGGCGTATAAATGTGGGTATAAGTTCTACTAATGGAGCAGGAATAAAGTATTAGTGATTTTAGTATCTTTTTTTCCAGGCAGTGATGTTGTTTAAGCTGTTCCAGACTACAGAATAAAATGCTATAACATAAGGACACTCCAAGTCAACTAGAAAGATAAATATATACATGCTTTTATAAACTATCAGTAAGTCATAGAGGGGAGAAAAGAAGGAGTTTCACAAAGGGACCAGTCTCAAGAGTAGTCTTAAGGCTATTTATAATAGAAAGCCTTCCTAATCCAGAGGATTGTTTCACATATGACTTCAATAAGACCTTAAATACTACAAATAAGCCTACTCTTGAAAATATTTGATCTAAATTATTGTTGCATAGATTAACAAACAGTTTTCCAAGTATCAAACTATAGATGGTTACCACACCTGCACTTCTAATTTTCCTTCTACTTTATGGAACTGAATTTTTCCCATTCTTGCCTATTAAGTAGCAATCTGACTTACAGGAATTCTACGCTGTATCATGGCAGGTTTTTGATGTGCCATATTTTCCAGCTTCAGTAAATCACTATACATTTACATTATTTTTGCCATTGTTCTGATTGCACTCTTACTGAGGCCATAGATCTAAATATATTTGGTGTTTAGGTGACCTCTGAGAGGCTGACACGAGAGTTTCATCATAGAATCACAGAATATTCCTCAAGTTGGAAGGGGACCCCATAAGGACCATCGAGTCCAACTCCCCTGCGTCCTCCACAGGACTACCTAAAACTAAAACCATATGACTAAGAGTGTCATCCAGAGACGACTCCTTGAACCTCCTGACAGGCTTGGTGTCCGTGACCACTTCCCTGGGGAGACTGTTCCAGTGACCGACCACCCTCTCAGTGGAAGAACCTTTTCCTAATGCCCAATCTGAACTTCCCCTGACAGCACTGACTTCATTCCATTTCCTCTGTTGTCCTATCTCTGGTCACCAGAGAGAGGAGATCAACACCTCCCCTCCACTGCCTTCCTTGAGGAAGTTGTAGACTGTGATGAGGTCACCCCTCAGCCTTCTCTTCTCCAAGCTGAGCAAACCCAAGAGTGACCTCTAGCTGCTCCTTGTAAGTCTTGCCCTCGAGGCCTTTCACCATCTGTGCCAGTCGCCCTCCTCTGGACACACTCTAATTGATGTCCTTCTTATATTGAGGCGCCCAAAACTGCACACCTGAGTACTCGAGGTGGGGCCGCACCAGTGCAGTGTAGAGGTGGGGACAATCACCTCCCTCAGATTCTGGCTAGCTATGCTGTGCTCCATGCACCCCAGGACACGGTTTGGGTCCCTTTTGGCTGCTGCAGGGGTGCACACTGTTGACTCCTATTCAACTTGCCATCAACCCAAACCCCCAGATCTCTTTCCGCGGGGCTGCTCTCCAGCCTCTCATCCTCCAGTTTAGTGCGTATAACCAGGATTACCCCATCCCAGGTGGAGAATCCTGCACTTGTACCTCTTGTTAGAATTTCATACGGTTGGTGATTGCCCCAGCTCTCTAGTCTATCCAGATCTCTCTGTAAGGCCTCTCTCTACCACTCGAGGGAGTCCAAAAGCTCCTCCCAGTTTAGTATCATCATCAAACTTACTTAATGTACATTCGACTCCTGTGTCCAGATCACTTCTAAAAACATTAAACAGCACTGGCTACTCCTAAAATTGAGCCCTGCAGAACCCCACTGGTGACTGGCCACCACAGCCTGATGTAACCCCTATTTACTATAACCCTTTGGAGGCCCAACCTGTCAGCCACTCACATTGCCCGCGCTGTAACGTATTATGGACTTGTCTAGCTGTGTGCCGGATCGTTTTGTCCAGAAGGATACTGCAGGAGAGACAGTATCAAAAGCTTTGCTAAAAATCCAAAAAACCCTATACATCTTATGCTGGCTTCCCTTGGTCAACTAGATGGGTGACACCTTGTCATAAAAGAAATTAAGTTAGTTAAGCAGGACTTTCCCTCGTGAGACCCATGCTGGCTATGACCAATGACTGCATTGTCTCTCCAAGTGTTTTTTCAATAACAACTCCCTAGAATAACCTTCTCCATAATTTTACCAGGCACTGAAAATGAGACTGACAGGCCTGTAATTACAGGCAGGTAATTACTGACAGGTCTTCCTTCTTACCCTTCTTGAAAAGCTGGGACAATATTTGCGCAGCCTCAGTTGACTGGGACAGTTTTGCAGAAGTATACAATGTTAAAGCTCCAAAAGCTGCAGTTTCCCATAAGGCTTAGATTACTGAGTAGAAAAATACTGACCACAGCCCTTTTTCTGGTTGCATAGACAAGTCTGTGGTTTGCCTTTCCATAAATTGTCAACTTCAGATTGAAGCAGAAGCAGCTGTGTCGATCTGAGTGATATGTGAAGGTTAAGGAGGAAAGGAATCTAAGTAGCCAACATGTTTTGTGTTGTGGAGTCCCCCCTCCTGGTAGAGATCTCTCATTTTCTCTGCTAGGTTGATTTTTTTGTGTCTTGGATTTTTTTGTTTTTTGTTTTTGTTAACCCACCATAAACTGTATCCCACATGCTAACAGTCTTATGCAAGTAGTGCTTTAGCTGAAACATCTTTTATTTCAGAAATGCATTTTAGGTATGGTTTCAAACCAAGCAGCTATATTTCAGACAATTATCTCCAAACTGCATTTTCTCTAGTCTTTTGCTATACAGCCATATGTAACTTGTGGGGAAGGGAAAGAAAACCACTCTCCCTACTGTCTGACCACATAAGAACCAACTTCTGAAGTGTAACTAACCAGTGAAACACACAGTACAGAGGTGTCTCCTGCAGAGGCAAGTGATTTTAGAGGAAGAGTCATTTCCCATGTGATCCAGGGAAAAATATGCTACACCCTCTTTTAAAGAATAGCAGGGCTTCTCACTTCTTCCCCCACCACTTCAGGCTCATTTGTGACACCTTCAGCCTCTTTGAGAGTTTCCTAGTATAATGGTACAGTCCCACATATGATCCAGAACAAGATGCGCCCTACCCCAGGATTGCAAAACAATGTCGCTTCCCCATCTTTTTCCAAATATTTTAAAGCCAATTCCTGCCTGTCTGCATCACCTGCAATCACAAATGGAAATAAGACTTTTATATGGCAGGTTTTATTTGGCTGACTGATACAACTGCATAAAGAAATAATTGGGGGAGGAAGGAAAGAGTTTTCCTTGTTTCTCCTCTATAGAATTAAGCTATGAAAGTTTTCAGGGCACTCTGATCACTGAGGACCTTCTCTTGCCTAGTGTATCTTGGAGCAGTTGTAGTGGTTTGACATTGGCTGGCTATGCCAGACCCGCACCCAGCTGCTCTCTCATTCCCTCTCCTCAACGGGGGGGGGGGGGGGAATAAGACAGAAAAAACTCCATGGGTCAAGATAAGGACTGGGAGATCACTTACAGAAACACCGTCATGGGCAAAACAGACTCCACTTGGGGAAGATTAATTTAATTTATTGCCAATTAAAATAGATTTGGACACTGAGAAACAATGACAAAAAACTAAAACACCTCCCCCCTTCTTCCACTCCTTAATTCCCCAAATCCTCTACCTCCTTCCCCACCCTGCCCAGAGTGGTGCAGGTGAGTATAGGAAATGGGGAGTTGTGGTCAGTTCATAACAGTTCCTCTCTGCTGCTCCTCCCTCCTCACACTTTTTCCCTGCTCCAGCACTGGTCCTCTCCACAGGCCACAGCTCCTATCAGGAGAATCTGCTCCAGTGTGGACTCTCCACAGGCCGCAGTTCCTTCTAGGAAACATCCACCTGGCTCTGGTATGTGGTCCTCCACGGGCTGCTGTGTGGATATCTGGTCCAGTATGGTCCTCTCCACAGGCTAGCAGGGGAATATCTGCTCCCACTGTGGTCTCTTCCACAGGCTGCAGAGGGAATCCCTTGCTCCAGCACCTGGAGTACCTCCTCCCCCTCCTTCTTCTCTGACCTTCTTGATCACAGGATTTTTTTTCTCCACACTTTTTCCCTCATTCCTCACATTGCTTTCTTAAATACTAAGTTATCACAAAAAAGTGCCGCAAACTTTACGGTGATTGGCTCAACTTTGGCCTGCAATGGGTCCATTACCTGAGCTGGCTGGAACCCTAGCTCTTCCTTCACAGAGGCCACCCCTGCAGCCCTCCCTCTGCTGCCAAAATCTTGCCGCATAAACTTACAGGCGCAACAGTAAAAATGTGACAATATGGTAAAAAGACAGTTTTCTCAATGGACAAGATCCTTGGTTGGTGCTGAACAGATGTAAAGGCTTTTAAGATGAGTGGCATTTTGTATATGCCTTGCAATAGCCCTACATTTTAAAAAATAGTTACAATTTTTTGCAATTATAGCAGCAAAATTACATAAAAATGGAGAAAGATTTGTATATTTGTGCCATAGAGCTTACTAGATACTATTTTTTAGTATTTAGAAGCTAAAAGCTTTGGGGATTTCAGTGATTTAAGTCATTTAGGGGCTTTGAAATTTTACTTGCCATCTATGTTTCAGATGTGGCAATAAGGGAAAGAATGTGATACATACAAGAAAAAGGTGGAGCTGGGAGGATGAAGTATGAAGCAAGTACAAAGTTCATAAAACAATCTGATAGGTATCTCAGAGGAACAAAGTGAGAGCCCTTCTCACTGCAAAAAGGAAACTGTATAAATAGAGAATCACATCTTTGTAAATAGTCATAAAAAATACAATATATAAGATATTTGCTCAGCTGTAATTCTCCACCGCTTTACCCTTTATGTAGGGAGTTAGGTGATTTTTTTTTCTAAACTTTTATTCCCATGTAAATGAGCATCTCTTATGTGAGGAAATGCTGAGAAAAGATGGGACTGTTTAGCCTAGAAGAAGAAAAGGCTCAGAGGGAGACTTATCAATGTACATAAATACCTGGAAGGGAGGGTGCAAGAGGATGGAGCCAGGCTCTTTTCAGTGGTGTCCAGGGACAAGGACAAGAGGCAATGGGCACAAGCTGAAACACAGGAGGTTCCATCTGAACATCCCAGGAAAGACTTTTTACTGTGAGGGTGACTGAGCACTGGAACAGTTTGCCCAGGGAGGTTGTGGAGGTCTGTCCTTGGAGATATTCAAAGCTGTCTGGACACAGTCCTGGGCAACCTGCTCCTAGGTGACCCTGCCTGAGCAGGGAACTTGGACCAGATGACCTCCAGAAGTCCTTCCAACCTCAAGCATTCTGTCATTCTGTAAATTGGCACAGGGTTTTTCCAGATAAGAATACTGGTAATGTAGGTCATATATGGATTAATGCCAGGCTCATGTATCTGTACACTTGGTTGGTTAACACCAGAGGATGTTTCTAACCATCCTGGTCCTGCCCAAACAAAACCCCTACATACCGAGGGGAGGAGATAATGTCCCCATAGTGCACATAGGGGAAGTGGCTGGGGGGCAGTGGTATGGAGTTGCTCCTCCTTGGGAAAAGGCAAGAAGCCCATTTGTGGGATTGTCTTCACTCAAGGACCTGGAGTGTACTTGGTGGATAATGCAGAAGGATGGGGAGATCTGGTGTGTGCCTCAAGGAGATTTAGCACCTTGGGGAAAAATACATCTGTGATGATGTGAGTTGTATGTTCTAGGGAAGTAATGTGGCAGGAACTACCTGAACCGGCGAAGAATGAGCTTAACGCGAGGAACCGGGCAAGTGCAACGATGACCCAAACCAATCTGGTGTTGGCACCCAACAATCGAACATGCTGCTTCTGTCCTGAGCGCCCATCTTCGGACAGATGGGGCCAAGTCTGGCCTGTTCTTATGAACATTGGGGGGACTGGCAGAAGCCTATGGAATGGGAGAATAATATCTATCTGTTAAGGGACATTCTGTTAATGAGAACGTATAGAAATCTGTATGTTGGGTATAAAGATGGTTTTTAGTATGTAGTATAAGTTTTAAGTGTTGAGTAAGAAGGGATTTCAGTAATGAGATACAATGGGATGGTTAAAAGCTATATATAAATGTATTAAATTATGTGGGACTTGAGCATGATGAAAATGGTATGGAATAAGGGGTGGAGATTGGATTGGGTCTGGCTGGGATGGAAGATAAGCTTTCCCGTAGCAGCCCTCCACAGTGCTTTGTTAGCTTTATATTTGTAGCTAGAAAGGTGTTGATAACACACACCAGTGTTTTGGCTACTGCTGAGCAGTGCTGGCACAGCATCGGGCTGCCTCTCCAACCCCCCCACCCCCCAAAGGCCAGTAGGCTGGGGAAGGTGTGGAAGAGGCTGGGAAGGGACATAGCCAGAGACAGCTGACCCAGAACTGACCAAAGAGATATTCCATACCATATGATGTCCATGCTCAGCAATAAAAGCTAAGAGAAGGGGGGGGCATTTATTATTAAGGCATTTGTCTTCCAAAGCAACCACTACACGTACTGAGGCTGACCTACTTCCCAGGAAGTGGCTGGGCATCGCCTGCTGATGGGAAATAGAGAATAATTTTTGGTTTGTTTTCCTTTGTTTTCCTTTGAGAAATTAGCAATCCTGTGAGTTAGTTTGAGGCTCCTATACTTAGAGTAACCTATGAAGGCTAGAGCCATAAAGGCTGCAAGCCTGTAAATGCAATCTCACATCTACCTTTGCACCTCCTGCAGATCCCCCTTTGCCTCTGAATGCCTAAGCAAGCTGCACCAACAGTCCCTACGCAGAGATTATGCATCCATTTTACTGTGCGCCATAAATGTGATGATGCAAATGCATCTTCTGTACTGGGATCACTCTCACATTTAATAATTTAAGTCAAATGCTGAGCCAGATGGTGATTTCATGGCTTGACATTAGGTGTTTCACTTACCTTCCCATCTTTGTCATAGGAGGTGAAGCAAAATTATCCCAGAAAGGCTCTAAATCTTGAGTCTTCTGTCCAGTCTCCATTTTTGTATTTGGGATGATGCTTTGCATTATACTTTATGTAAAGTCTTGTTGTTGTGACACCATCTCCAGTCTTAACTAACATCCTAAATGCCTGCATGATGATCTCTTTTCTTGCATTGTTCGACATGGGAGGCTGTAAAGAAATATTAACAGATTCATTTTATTTCTGCCAACTACCTGCCCAGTTCCAAATTCAAGTAACTGCTGTTGTTAATATGAAGCTTAGTTCAAGGCACTTGAGACAACAACCTGCTGACAGTCACACTTTGTCCATGGAAGGGCAATATATCATCAAAAGGCAGTGTGATAGGAGACCTTAAGTGTCTGTCCCGATATGATAGTAAATGGACAAAAAGAGAGAAAATGCTACCTAGAATACTTTTCTATTCTACTCATTTTAAATATTTCTAACAACAGCAAGCACTAATTAGTGCCTTTCTTCATTGTGTTTGGAGCTTTAGCAGACTAAAGAGGCTTCAAGCAAAATCAGTCACACTGTGGTTGATTAGAGAAAGTCCCCATTGGATTAGCTCATGTTATAAAGAGATGCGTCATATGACAGACAAAGAAGAGAGATTAATGGACTGAACCACATGAGGTACCTGGACTGCAATATAGGAAATTTAGGTACCTAAATCAAGGCAACAATTTGTAAAAAACCATCATAACCTTTTATTTGCTAGGGGCCTTACGCCTTGCCAATAAAATGCAGAGACATGTTGGGTTCTGAGCTCTCTGTCCACAGAGGTGTTATTTAGGGTGATTTTTTCCTTTAGCATATTTAGATGGAAATGGAATATTTTAACTTCTCAAGAGTTACTGACATTTTAATACAGCTGTAGATTTTCCTAATTACTAAGGTGAACAACAGTGCTGTGTTTCACTAGTACTGATCGTGTTCAGCTAATGATGCATCAGGGCTTTCTCTCCATTTAACATAGTAATAACATAAATTCCCAGACTTACTCTCAGTGTAACAAGAAATTAATCAAAATCAATTGTTCCACTGACATCTTTATCAAATATCTGGAAAATCTCATGTGCTTCTTCCTTGTCTATCATCATAGCATAATCATTTAATCCTTTCACAAATTCTTTGAAATCAAGGGTCCTGCTGTTGTCATCATCCATAATCCAAAATACTCTCTGGAAAACGTGCAATTTGAGGAGAATGCAAAGGAAAACTTGGAGAACGCTGCAGCAGTTTCACACAGTGCCAGAGCACAGAGCCACCTTACTGAGATAACATTTCCCCCTTGTAGTCTTCTGAGAAAAACAAAACAGAAAAAAAAACACCAACCCCCGCCCCACCTATTGACAGCAGAGATGACTTGCTTATGTTGGGTGCCTGAATATTACACAGCTGAAGTTAAATGACATGAAGGCTGCCTTAACTGAAGGAGTCTTCCTATTCATTATATATTGAGCCATCTAAAAGTTGGGCATGTAGATGACTTTTCAGCTGGTCATCTGGGATCCCTCTGTGGTTAATGGAGGCCAGGAGGGGTTTCAGGGCATGGTGCAGCTCCCTTTCCTAGGGGTGCGGTGACCCACACTCTTGGGGTGACTGCAGAAGGAGTCTAGATGCCCTCCCATAAACTAGACCATTATACATGAGGAATCACACCCCAAAAGAAAAGAAGCACAAAATCCTCAGTATTGAGATACTTAAGTTAATTACAGAAAATACCAAGGAAAGAGAGATGTTTTACGTTCCCCCTCTCTCCCCAGCAGGAGTTGTTCTGGGTCTCAGGGAAGCATCTTCTTCTGAGGGTTTCACGGTCTTCAGTCCTTCAACAGGTGAGCAGGTCGGTCCTGCCTCCCGAAACATGGGACCCCCAAGCCCAGGCTCTATAGGTTGTGGCATTTGCACTAGAACTGGGAAACTCAAATTTTGGTCCCTGCTTAGCTCGTGAGCCTCTTGCAGCTAAAACTATCAGGCTGAATAAAGGATTTGACTTCTTAGATTCACCTGCCAAGTCCTTTGATGCCTGCAGATCCCCTTGCTAAACACTGCAGGTGAAGTCTTTGTATCGGGTCGGTGGTTTTGGACAGTTTTCTTTTGGCTTAGATTGCCATCTCTCGGTCATGTCTTGCTATGCCCGGCATCTGGAAGACCAAGGCACTGATACAGCGTGGATTCACATAAACAGAGTGCTGATACCTGCCTTCGTATATG